>NW_027212496.1:695000-696552 GCF_947461875.1 Haliaeetus albicilla
GGGTTAGGGTTAGGGTTAGGGTTAGGGTTAGGGTTAGGGTTAGGTTAGGGTTAGGGTTAGGGTTAGGGTTAGGGTTAGGGTTAGGGTTAGGGTTAGGGTTAGGGTTAGGGTTAGGGTTAGGTTAGGGTTAGGGTTAGGGTTAGGGTTAGGGTTAGGGTTAGGGTTAGGGTTAGGGGTTAGGGTTAGGGTTAGGGTTAGGGTTAGGGTTAGGGTTAGGGTTAGGGTTAGGGTTAGGGTTAGGGTTAGGGTTAGGGTTAGGGTTAGGGTTAGGGTTAGGGTTAGGGTTAGGGTTAGGGTTAGGGTTAGGGTTAGGGTTAGGGTTAGGGTTAGGGTTAGGGTTAGGGTTAGGGTTAGGGTTAGGGTTAGGGTTAGGGTTAGGGTTAGGGTTAGGGTTAGGGTTAGGGTTAGGGTTAGGGTTAGGGTTAGGGTTAGGGTTAGGGTTAGGGTTAGGGTTAGGTTAGGGTTAGGGTTAGGGTTAGGGTTAGGGTTAGGGTTAGGGTTAGGGTTAGGGTTAGGGTTAGGGTTAGGGTTAGGGTTAGGGTTAGGGTTAGGGTTAGGGTTAGGGTTAGGGTTAGGGTTAGGGTTAGGGTTAGGGTTAGGGTTAGGGTTAGGGTTAGGGTTAGGGTTAGGGTTAGGGTTAGGGTTAGGGTTAGGGTTAGGGTTAGGGTTAGGGTTAGGGTTAGGGTTAGGGTTAGGTTAGGGTTAGGGTTAGGGTTAGGGTTAGGGTTAGGGTTAGGGTTAGGGTTAGGGTTAGGGTTAGGGTTAGGGTTAGGGTTAGGGTTAGGGTTAGGGTTAGGGTTAGGGTTAGGGTTAGGGTTAGGGTTAGGGTTAGGGTTAGGGTTAGGGTTAGGGTTAGGGTTAGGGTTAGGGTTAGGGTTAGGGTTAGGGTTAGGGTTAGGGTTAGGGTTAGGGTTAGGGTTAGGGTTAGGGTTAGGGTTAGGTTAGGGTTAGGGTTAGGGTTAGGGTTAGGGTTAGGGTTAGGGTTAGGGTTAGGGTTAGGGTTAGGGTTAGGGTTAGGGTTAGGGTTAGGGTTAGGGTTAGGGTTAGGGTTAGGGTTAGGGTTAGGGTTAGGGTTAGGGTTAGGGTTAGGGTTAGGGTTAGGGTTAGGGTTAGGGTTAGGGTTAGGGTTAGGGGTTAGGGTTAGGGTTAGGGTTAGGGTTAGGGTTAGGGTTAGGGTTAGGGTTAGGGTTAGGGTTAGGGTTAGGGTTAGGGTTAGGGTTAGGGTTAGGGTTAGGGTTAGGGTTAGGGTTAGGGTTAGGGTTAGGGTTAGGGTTAGGGTTAGGGTTAGGGTTAGGGTTAGGGTTAGGGTTAGGGTTAGGGTTAGGGTTAGGGTTAGGGGTTAGGGTTAGGGTTAGGGTTAGGGTTAGGGTTAGGGTTAGGGTTAGGGTTAGGGTTAGGGTTAGGGTTAGGGTTAGGGTTAGGGTTAGGGTTAGGGTTAGGGTTAGGGTTAGGGTTAGGGTTAGGGTTAGGTTAGGGTTAGGGTTAGGGTTAGGGTTAGGGTTAGGGTTAGGGTTAGGGTTAGGGTTAGGGTTAGGGTTAGGGTTAGGGTTAG
>NW_027212498.1:5000-12500 GCF_947461875.1 Haliaeetus albicilla
CATCGCGGGGGGGTTGGAAAAAGGAAACGCGCCTGGACCCATGCCACACACGGGTGTTCGGGGCCGGGGAATGCCACAGAAGCTAGACAACCCCAGCCGCCTGCGTTCGGCTTAGCCAGCCACCAGGTACGGCCGCAATTTTCTTCCCGCTTTGCGGGCTCCAGCTTATGGCCAGAGAAAACGCGAAGAGGTGCCGCCACCTCTAACCCGGTACAGCGCTGCAGACCTTTCCACCGAGCCCTCCTGCAACCAGGCAAGCCGGGGCAGGCCGGACACCACAGGCCGCCCACTCATGGCTCATGCCGGCAAAAACAGGACGAGGCGCTGCGGCCTCTCGCCTGTGCCATCATCGGGCCCTCGGGGGCTGGGGGAAGCTGCGGCACATGCACGAGAACCCCCCAGCCGTCTGCATCCGGCTGCCGGCCACGGGACCGGCTGCCGCTTGCGCTCTGCCCAATACGTGCATGGGCTCTGGCTTAAGACCAGAGAAAACGCGATGAGGTGCCGCCACCTCTAACCCGGTACAGCGCTGCAGACCTTTCCACCGAGCCCTCCTGCAACCAGGCAAGCCGGGGCAGGCCGGACACCACAGGCCGCCCACTCATGGCTCATGCCGGCAAAAACAGGACGAGGCGCTGCGGCCTCTCGCCTGTGCCATCATCGGGCCCTCGGGGGCTGGGGGAAGCTGCGGCACGCACGAGACCCCCCAGCCGTCTGCATCCAGCTGCCGCTCTGCGCGCTCCAGCTTAAGGCCAGAGAAAAAAGGACGAGGTGCCGCCACCTCGCCCGCCCATCACCAGGCCCTCAGGAGCCGGCGGCGGCCGCGGCGGGCTGGACGCTCACGGGCAGCTGCCCTCGCATATCCCAGCGCTCACCTTTGCCATCATCGGGCCCTCCGGGGCCGGGGGAAAGCCGAGGCAGGCTCGACTCCGCCCGGTCTTCCAGCGTTCGAGTGCCGGTGGCCACCACCGGCCACCGGGCTTTGCCCTGCGGAATCCACCTTTGCACCTCTCGCACCACTCGGTCAACAGCCACCGCAGCCTGCCAGACCCTCGCAGGCACCCGGCTGGCTTACTCGAAAAACACCGGGAGACAAACAGGCCGAACGGAGAAACAACGAGCCGAACCACCAGGGAAACCACCACCACAACGGCCGCCCAGCGCCCCACTTCGCCGGCTGAGCCGTAGGCCTTGCAGCCGCTCACTAGCGCTGCTCCGTGCACCAGTCACCACCAGCTCCTATAGTACGGAGGATCACGTCCCCGCCCCCGGCCGGCTCCAAGAGTGCGGTCCCTGCCCACCGGGGAGACCTGCCAATGAGACCGACTTTTACGATGACGTAACTGGAGGCAGCGAAAAACAGCGACCCCTTCGCCAGCTCCGAGAAAGTGGTGGGGCTATCAGGTCTACCTCACAGCCCCCGAAATGCGACTAAGTCCCGCCGGAGCCGGGTAGACCTGACAGCCCTTTTCACCGGCCGCTCCGGCGGCGACACCCCGCGTCCTCCGGGCGCCGCCGGCGGCCGCGCCGGCCTCCGGAGCCGGGTAGACCTGGCGGCCGGCCGCGGAGCCGGGTAGACCTGGCGGCCGGCCGCGGAGCCGGGTAGACCTGGCGGCCCTTTTCACCGGCCGCTCCGGCGGCGACACCCCGCGTCCTCCGGGCGCCGCCGGCGGCCGCGCCGGCCTCCGGAGCCGGGTAGACCTGGCGGCCGGCCGCGGAGCCGGGTAGACCTGGCGGCCCTTTTCACCGGCCGCTCCGGCGGCGACACCCCGCGTCCTCCGGGCGCCGCCGGCGGCCGCGCCGGCCTCCGGAGCCGGGTAGACCTGGCGGCCGGCCGCGGAGCCGGGTAGACCTGGCGGCCCTTTTCACCGGCCGCTCCGGCGGCGACACCCCGCGTCCTCCGGGCGCCGCCGGCGGCCGCGCCGGCCTCCGGAGCCGGGTAGACCTGGCGGCCGGCCGCGGAGCCGGGTAGACCTGGCGGCCCTTTTCACCGGCCGCTCCGGCGGCGACACCCCGCGTCCTCCGGGCGCCGCCGGCGGCCGCGCCGGCCTCCGGAGCCGGGTAGACCTGGCGGCCGGCCGCGGAGCCGGGTAGACCTGGCGGCCGGCCGCGGAGCCGGGTAG
The DNA here is from genome assembly GCF_947461875.1 of Haliaeetus albicilla. Taxonomy (NCBI): domain Eukaryota; kingdom Metazoa; phylum Chordata; class Aves; order Accipitriformes; family Accipitridae; genus Haliaeetus; species Haliaeetus albicilla. Next base: position 7,124 of record NW_027212498.1, read on the forward strand.
ACCTGACGGCCCTTTTCACCGGCCGCTCCGGCGGCGACACCCCGCGTCCTCCGGGCGCCGCCGGCGGCCGCGCCGGCCTCCGGAGCCGGGTAGACCTGGCGGCCGGCCGCGGAGCCGGGTAGACCTGGCGGCCCTTTTCACCGGCCGCTCCGGCGGCGACACCCCGCGTCCTCCGGGCGCCGCCGGCGGCCGCGCCGGCCTCCGGAGCCGGGTAGACCTGGCGGCCGGCCGCGGAGCCGGGTAGACCTGGCGGCCCTTTTCACCGGCCGCTCCGGCGGCGACACCCCGCGTCCTCCGGGCGCCGCCGGCGGCCGCGCCGGCCTCCGGAGCCGGGTAGACCTGGCGGCCGGCCGCGGAGCCGGGTAGACCTGGCGGCCGGCCGCGGAGCCGGGTAGACCTGACGGCCCTTTTCACCGGCCGCTCCGGCGGCGACACCCCGCGTCCTCCGGGCGCCGCCGGCGGCCGCGCCGGCCTCCGGAGCCGGGTAGACCTGGCGGCCGGCCGCGGAGCCGGGTAGACCTGGCGGCCCTTTTCACCGGCCGCTCCGGCGGCGACACCCCGCGTCCTCCGGGCGCCGCCGGCGGCCGCGCCGGCCTCCGGAGCCGGGTAGACCTGGCGGCCGGCCGCGGAGCCGGGTAGACCTGGCGGCCGGCCGCGGAGCCGGGTAGACCTGGCGGCCCTTTTCACCGGCCGCTCCGGCGGCGACACCCCGCGTCCTCCGGGCGCCGCCGGCGGCCGCGCCGGCCTCCGGAGCCGGGTAGACCTGGCGGCCGTTCGGTGCTCCTTGGGGGGGGGGGGGGGGGGGGGGCAGGTGCGCCTGATTTTGTTTCGTTTTTTCCGTGTGTTTTTTTTTTTTTCTTTTTCTTTTGAGATTTGAGCTAAATCTGATAAAAGGGCCACCCCGTCCCGGTTTCTCCTGGACGGCATTTCTTTCCCCCTCCCCTTCCCACGTTTGAACCACTTCTATAACAAGGGAGCATGTTTAAACGTCCTGTCTGATGCAAGAGTTATTTCACCTTTATTGATTTCGGTAGGAAATACCAACACAATATTAACAAAAAACAGTTTTTCAAAGAATTTTTGTTTTCTGACCCCCTCCTTCCACCCTCGTCGTTCTCATGCACGTGCACGCACCTACTCCGACCCGGTGGCTGCCAGGCACTTGCCAGCTTCACCACACCAGCCAGCCCCCCCGCTCCGCCGACGCCGCCCCCTCCCTCCCCCCCATTCTCTCGGCGGGGGACCGGGCAGAGGCGGCAGCCCCCGGCACAAACTGCCCAGCTCCCCGGCGCGAGTTCGCTGTTCACTGGGTGCCTTCAGGACTGGTCGCCCCTTGCCAGGTTCAGGTTCGGGTCCACGGCGCTGCTGGGCGCTCGCCGACTTTTGGTTTTGTTTTTTGCGGTCTTGGAGGTTTTTTTTGGGGGTGGGGTGTTGTTTTTAATTCCCCCCCCCCCGCCTTTTTTTTTTTTTTTTTTTTTTGGCGTTTTACTTTTTTTGAATAAAATAAATACTTTAAAATACATGTCTGCGATCCTGCAGGCACCGCCACCTCCCCCCCCCCCCCCCCCCCCCCCGCGACACACGCGCGCTCAGAGGCGCGCGCACACACATACGGAGAGCGACGCAGGCACACACAGATACAGGCACCCCTGCACGGCTGTGCTCCCCCTCCCTCCCCGCGCTGCAGTCCCGGACCTGCAGGCCAGTAGGTGCAGCCCCCCCCCCCCCGCCGCCCCCGGCCCCCCGGCCCCCACCCGATCGCAGACTCTCCGGCGCCCCGGAGACGGGGGGGGTGGGGGGATTGGGGGGCGGGTGTCTGGGTGGGGCGGTCTGCAGCCCGGCAACGGGGCCCCCGGCAACTGTGTTTTTTCCCGCCACGGCTAACGGTCTGCTGCTCAGTCGTGGCGGCAGCAGCGGAGGGGAAAGGAGGCTAGCAAAGAGGGGGGCGAGAGCGGCTGGCGAGCAAGGCGGGGAGCCTGGCGCAGAGGTAGGCTGGCGAGGGGGGATGGTGTGTCTTTTCGGAGAAGACTTCTGTTTGGATCGGTTGGAGTTGTTTTTTTTTTTTTTTTTACTTCTGTCCCCCGTCCCTGTCCGTCCGTCCCGTCCCGTCCCGTCCCCCCCCCCCCCAGTCGTTTAGTTTTCCACCCGCGGAGGGGGCGGGCAGGAGTGCAGCAGGGCGAGTGCGTGGCTGACTGAGAAAGAAAGGCGGGAGCGGGGCCACGGGTGCGGCAGGATAGGGTACTCGGCAGCTGGGGTTTAGAGACGGCACGGCACCGGGTGGCTCCCCTCTGCCGCCCGGGCACGGAGCCGGCAGGGACGCCGCAGGGTCCTAAAGTCTCCCGCCGTCCATGCCCGGAGCGGCAAACCTGCTGGCGGGAGGGCGGGAGCGGGGCCACGGGTGCGGCAGGATAGGGTACTCGGCAGCTGGGGTCTAGAGACGGCACGGCACCGGGGGCTCCCCTCTGCCGCCCGGGCACGGAGCCGGCAGGGACGCCGCAGGGTCCTAAAGTCTCCCGCCTTCCATCCCCGGGGCGGCAAGCCTGGTGGCGGAAGGGGGGAGCAGGGCCAGCCAGGCTCGGCGCGAACTGCGTGGCGCGGGGCGGGGGGGGGGGGGTGTCGGCCCGGGGGCCTGTTTCGGAGGCGGGGGGGGGTGCGCGCGCGCACGCGTTTGAGCGCACGACTGTGAGCGGGGCAGCGGGTGGAGGGTTTGGGCTGAGGGGGCCGGTTGCGGGGGGGGTCCGGGGGGGTGCGCGCATGTGTGTAGGCACGTGCGAGTGGGTGGGGTGGCGGGCGGGAGGCTTGGGGCGGGGACTCGTTTGGGGGGGGGGGGGCAGTGCGTGCGTGCGCGTGCACGCGTGAGCGCACGTGTGTGAGCGAGGCGGCGGGCGGGTGGTTCGGACCGGGCGGGGGGGGGGGGGGGGGGGCCTGTTCGGGAGCGCGCGAGCGCACGTGGGTGAGTGCGGCAGCGGGCGGAAGGTTCGGCCGGCGGCCCTGTTTGGGGGAGGGGGGGCGCGCGCGCGCGCGCGTCTAAGGGCGGGTGAGCGGCTGCAGCAGCAGGCGGTGGGCGTTTGGGCCGGGGGCCTGTTTTGGCGGGGTGCGGGCGCGCACGCAGATGGAAATGAGAAAGGTTTGTAACGGTGTGGCTAACGCCGCTTTCTCTGTTACAGCCCGGGTGGTCGGCCGCTTCGACGTCCGGCCTGCGCCCGTGCCTGCCTACGGGCGGTGCGCTCGGCTCCCGGTCGGACCCGTCCCTGGGAAAGCAGCAGCCGCGTGCCTCGGCCTGGGCAGAGACCTGGGCCTCCAGGGCCCCAGCCAGGGCTGCCGGAGAGGCGCGCCGCGCTTCTAACAGAGGGGCGTCAGCGGCTCCGTCGCCGGCGGGATGCGTTCGAGCGGTGAGGACGGTCCCAGCGGCCTTAGGTGGTGGTGGGGGGGCCCGCTCCTTCAGCGACGGGAGCGGGGGGAAACGGCCCCGGGGTGGGCCGGTCAGCCGGCACGGCGGCCACGCGAGCTCATCGTCTCCGAGGACGCTCGGCTAAGTCGGCCTTGGCCGCAGGGACCGCGTGTCAGGCAGCCGACTGACTTTCTGCAGAGGCCTGCGAGACCGCCGTCCCTCGGAGGCCGGCCGTGTCCTTGGAGAGGCTATCTCGGGATGGGGGCCCGTCCGGAGAAAACGCGGCGGGGTAGGGGGAAGGTGTGGGCAAAGGGAGCGTCCGGCTGATGGCTGACGGGCTGTGCTTTTCTCCCCTCCGGCCAGGTCTCGAGGAGACGGGGAAGGGGCTCTCCTCCCCCGCCCTCGGCCGAAAGCAGCTTTGCGCGACCCCGGTGCCAGGGAGGCCGGACCCCCGCGGAGGTAGCCCAGTGATGAGCCGCCGCCGCCGCCTCCGAGCCGGGAGGGACCCGATCAGGTACCGGGCACGACCGACGGGCGGGGAACGTGCGAGGGCCGCGCGACCCCTCGGCCGCCCGTCACGGCAGAGCCGGACTAACCGGGACGAACCGGCTTTTGCTCGAATGTCGGTGGATCGAGAAGAGGCCCTGCCCGGGAGCGACAGGGTGCAGGGCCACCACCCGCCAGGCTCTGCAGCCGCCCGCCCTCCTTCGGCGGGCGGGCCGGCCGGGCTCGCCACGGCAGACGGGACGGGACGGGACGGGACGGGGGCCGCCGCCACCTCTGCCCGGTCCGCGGCCCCTGACGGCGAGACAAAGAATTAAAAAAAGGCAAGGGGGGGTGGGGGTTGGGGGGTGGGGGGTGGGGGGGGGGGCTGGGGAGGAAAGACCGAGAAAATAAATAGATAAGGAAATGGTAATACAAAAGGCACGGGGTGCGGGCGTTGCGCTTCCTAACACAGAACTCGTCTGGGACAGGGGCGGGTGGGCGGTCTGCAGGGAGGCCGGCGGGGCAGGGCCGGCTTAGGACAGAGATTAAGCTGTCGCTCCCCGCCAATTGTTGAGAGAACCTAACGTGCGCCGGCCCTACGGCTGAGGAACGTAGGGAAGGATTAACGAACCACGGGTGACTCAGGCGTGAATTAATAGTTTTCGACAGGGCGATACGGGCCGACTTCTGCCGGAATGAATTAACGTCCGCCGGGTCGAGCTCACGTTCGTAACGAACGACTCGGTCGAGAACGAGCGCCAGGCGAGGAACGGGAGCCGGCCTAGGGAAGGCGCGCGCGCGTCATCCTCGGTAATTGCTTAACAAGTAAGCGTCGCTCGATCGCAAAGGGCGACAACGAGGTGAGTAAGACTGACTGACGCGGCGTAAGAGCTAATGAACAATTAACGCGTGATCACGCAGGGGCCGGAGAACGCTGACGTTAACCAAGAGCGTCGCAAGGTCCTAAAGGAGCGCCGCAATCGAACTTTAGGAGTCGGTAGTTCATCATACTTCTTACTACTAATCGAGTCACATTCAATCCGCGACGATCCGCTGGTACGTACGTACGTACGTACGTACGTACTCCTTCTCCGGCTATCAATGAAGGGGTGCACACCTAGCGTGCATGAACGAATGAGTTTTGTTATTTAATGGACTGCCAGAAAGAGTATTACCGCGCGGCGTTAAATCAGTCGGTAGGTGACGATCCATAAACGATACAAACCAGCCTTGCTCGTCAACCGTTAATAACTTAAATCGATGACGATTCATAGCGTATCGATTATTCTGTATTCGTTTAGGAGTGAATCCCACGCCAACGGTGCTACGCGGTACCCCGGTGGCCACCGACTCGTCCAGAGACGAGAGAGCAGCGTCGGCGCCTCTCCCCGAAGAAGTCGTTACCGATAAAGTACACCGACTGCGGGTAACGAGTTGCTCTCACGTTTTTGACGCGTGCCTGCCTGCCCGCCCGCCTGCGTGGTAAAAGACAAGATGCCA
>NW_027212498.1:25000-31534 GCF_947461875.1 Haliaeetus albicilla
GCTGGGGCTGACCCGCCCCCGAAGCCGGGCCGGCTGCAGATCGCAGGCGATCGGCGGGAGGGGGAGAGGGACTCGCCCCCCTGCCGCGGGAGCACCGGACGTGCTAGAGGAGACAGCGACCCGCCGAGACGGGCGTGACCCCGGGACCAAGGCCCTCTGCCAGGGCGGCTCGCTCTGCAGCAGGCGGGGGAGCGGCACGAAAAGCCGACGCATCAGAGACGGCAGCGGCGGAGGGGGACGCCCCCCTGCCGCCCGCGGCACGCCTCGGGGGCCCACCCGGGCAGGTGCAGCCCACACTCGCCTTCTTTCCCCGTTTCCTTGGCTCAGCCGCCCCACCGCCCAGCGCTGCTCGCGGCCGGCACCTGCGGGTACCCGGACCGAGGCCAGCACCGGCGCCTCGCGTGTTTCAGGACACCTGAGGGCTCGCGGGGCCACGCGGCCGTCACACAGCCCGATTCAGTAAAGAAGCCCGAGGAACCCCGCTGAGCAGGGGAGGACGACACTGCCGCCATCGCAGCCCCCTTCGCTCGGAGGGGTGGAGGACAACACTTCGCATGCAACGGGAAGCGAATTGGAAAGGAGACCACCCTGCCTGAACACCGGACACTGCCGTGACTCCCTATTACGGGGAGCACAGAAGAGCCGGCCCGCCGAGGGCCCTCTCCGACGCGACCCGAACGGCCTCATCGATCAGTGAGGAAAGGGAAAAGGGGAAGGAGCGGAGGCCCCACGGCCACGAGTCCTGGGACAGCGACGGCCACTCACACCCGTCGCCACCCGGGGGCGGACGGCAGGTGCGGAGGCTCTGCGTGCGAGTGAGAGGGCAACGTCTGCGGAGAGGTGCAACGCCGGCCTGAACACCGGCAGAGCCGGCCCGCCGGGAAGCCCCTCCGACGCGCCCTAAACGCCTCATCGATCAGTAAGGGAAGGGAAAGAAGGAAGGAGCGGAGGCCCCACGGCCACGGGTCCTGGGACAGCGACGGCCACTCGCACCCGTCACCACCCGTGGGTGGATGGCAGGTGCGGGGGCTCTGCGTGCGAGTGAGGGCAACGCCTGCGAGAGGTGCTCCAACGGCCTGAACACCGGCAGAGCCGGCCCGCCGTGGAGGCTCTCCGACGCACCCGAGGACGCCTCAGCGGGCGCTGCCTGTGGGTCTGGATCAGTCAAATCGGGGAGGGGCGGGTGCCACGGGCCACCCGGCTCCAGACAGCGATTCCCTTGAGGGAGGTCAACGGAACTGGGGGAAGGCCACGGCAGGCTCAACTCCCCCAGCTCTTCCAGCGTTCGAGTGCCGGCAACCACCACCGGCTGCCGGTCTTTGCCCGCCCCACAGGCAACCGCTTGCCATCGCGGGGGGGTTGGAAAAAGGAAACGCGCCTGGACCCATGCCACACACGGGTGTTCGGGGCCGGGGAATGCCACAGAAGCTAGACAACCCCAGCCGCCTGCGTTCGGCTTAGCCAGCCACCAGGTACGGCCGCAATTTTCTTCCCGCTTTGCGGGCTCCAGCTTATGGCCAGAGAAAACGCGAAGAGGTGCCGCCACCTCTAACCCGGTACAGCGCTGCAGACCTTTCCACCGAGCCCTCCTGCAACCAGGCAAGCCGGGGCAGGCCGGACACCACAGGCCGCCCACTCATGGCTCATGCCGGCAAAAACAGGACGAGGCGCTGCGGCCTCTCGCCTGTGCCATCATCGGGCCCTCGGGGGCTGGGGGAAGCTGCGGCACATGCACGAGAACCCCCCAGCCGTCTGCATCCGGCTGCCGGCCACGGGACCGGCTGCCGCTTGCGCTCTGCCCAATACGTGCATGGGCTCTGGCTTAAGACCAGAGAAAACGCGATGAGGTGCCGCCACCTCTAACCCGGTACAGCGCTGCAGACCTTTCCACCGAGCCCTCCTGCAACCAGGCAAGCCGGGGCAGGCCGGACACCACAGGCCGCCCACTCATGGCTCATGCCGGCAAAAACAGGACGAGGCGCTGCGGCCTCTCGCCTGTGCCATCATCGGGCCCTCGGGGGCTGGGGGAAGCTGCGGCACGCACGAGACCCCCCAGCCGTCTGCATCCAGCTGCCGCTCTGCGCGCTCCAGCTTAAGGCCAGAGAAAAAAGGACGAGGTGCCGCCACCTCGCCCGCCCATCACCAGGCCCTCAGGAGCCGGCGGCGGCCGCGGCGGGCTGGACGCTCACGGGCAGCTGCCCTCGCATATCCCAGCGCTCACCTTTGCCATCATCGGGCCCTCCGGGGCCGGGGGAAAGCCGAGGCAGGCTCGACTCCGCCCGGTCTTCCAGCGTTCGAGTGCCGGTGGCCACCACCGGCCACCGGGCTTTGCCCTGCGGAATCCACCTTTGCACCTCTCGCACCACTCGGTCAACAGCCACCGCAGCCTGCCAGACCCTCGCAGGCACCCGGCTGGCTTACTCGAAAAACACCGGGAGACAAACAGGCCGAACGGAGAAACAACGAGCCGAACCACCAGGGAAACCACCACCACAACGGCCGCCCAGCGCCCCACTTCGCCGGCTGAGCCGTAGGCCTTGCAGCCGCTCACTAGCGCTGCTCCGTGCACCAGTCACCACCAGCTCCTATAGTACGGAGGATCACGTCCCCGCCCCCGGCCGGCTCCAAGAGTGCGGTCCCTGCCCACCGGGGAGACCTGCCAATGAGACCGACTTTTACGATGACGTAACTGGAGGCAGCGAAAAACAGCGACCCCTTCGCCAGCTCCGAGAAAGTGGTGGGGCTATCAGGTCTACCTCACAGCCCCCGAAATGCGACTAAGTCCCGCCGGAGCCGGGTAGACCTGACAGCCCTTTTCACCGGCCGCTCCGGCGGCGACACCCCGCGTCCTCCGGGCGCCGCCGGCGGCCGCGCCGGCCTCCGGAGCCGGGTAGACCTGGCGGCCGGCCGCGGAGCCGGGTAGACCTGGCGGCCGGCCGCGGAGCCGGGTAGACCTGGCGGCCCTTTTCACCGGCCGCTCCGGCGGCGACACCCCGCGTCCTCCGGGCGCCGCCGGCGGCCGCGCCGGCCTCCGGAGCCGGGTAGACCTGGCGGCCGGCCGCGGAGCCGGGTAGACCTGGCGGCCCTTTTCACCGGCCGCTCCGGCGGCGACACCCCGCGTCCTCCGGGCGCCGCCGGCGGCCGCGCCGGCCTCCGGAGCCGGGTAGACCTGGCGGCCGGCCGCGGAGCCGGGTAGACCTGGCGGCCCTTTTCACCGGCCGCTCCGGCGGCGACACCCCGCGTCCTCCGGGCGCCGCCGGCGGCCGCGCCGGCCTCCGGAGCCGGGTAGACCTGGCGGCCGGCCGCGGAGCCGGGTAGACCTGGCGGCCCTTTTCACCGGCCGCTCCGGCGGCGACACCCCGCGTCCTCCGGGCGCCGCCGGCGGCCGCGCCGGCCTCCGGAGCCGGGTAGACCTGGCGGCCGGCCGCGGAGCCGGGTAGACCTGGCGGCCGGCCGCGGAGCCGGGTAGACCTGACGGCCCTTTTCACCGGCCGCTCCGGCGGCGACACCCCGCGTCCTCCGGGCGCCGCCGGCGGCCGCGCCGGCCTCCGGAGCCGGGTAGACCTGGCGGCCGGCCGCGGAGCCGGGTAGACCTGGCGGCCCTTTTCACCGGCCGCTCCGGCGGCGACACCCCGCGTCCTCCGGGCGCCGCCGGCGGCCGCGCCGGCCTCCGGAGCCGGGTAGACCTGGCGGCCGGCCGCGGAGCCGGGTAGACCTGGCGGCCCTTTTCACCGGCCGCTCCGGCGGCGACACCCCGCGTCCTCCGGGCGCCGCCGGCGGCCGCGCCGGCCTCCGGAGCCGGGTAGACCTGGCGGCCGGCCGCGGAGCCGGGTAGACCTGGCGGCCGGCCGCGGAGCCGGGTAGACCTGACGGCCCTTTTCACCGGCCGCTCCGGCGGCGACACCCCGCGTCCTCCGGGCGCCGCCGGCGGCCGCGCCGGCCTCCGGAGCCGGGTAGACCTGGCGGCCGGCCGCGGAGCCGGGTAGACCTGGCGGCCCTTTTCACCGGCCGCTCCGGCGGCGACACCCCGCGTCCTCCGGGCGCCGCCGGCGGCCGCGCCGGCCTCCGGAGCCGGGTAGACCTGGCGGCCGGCCGCGGAGCCGGGTAGACCTGGCGGCCGGCCGCGGAGCCGGGTAGACCTGGCGGCCCTTTTCACCGGCCGCTCCGGCGGCGACACCCCGCGTCCTCCGGGCGCCGCCGGCGGCCGCGCCGGCCTCCGGAGCCGGGTAGACCTGGCGGCCGTTCGGTGCTCCTTGGGGGGGGGGGGGGGGGGGGGGGGCAGGTGCGCCTGATTTTGTTTCGTTTTTTCCGTGTGTTTTTTTTTTTTTCTTTTTCTTTTGAGATTTGAGCTAAATCTGATAAAAGGGCCACCCCGTCCCGGTTTCTCCTGGACGGCATTTCTTTCCCCCTCCCCTTCCCACGTTTGAACCACTTCTATAACAAGGGAGCATGTTTAAACGTCCTGTCTGATGCAAGAGTTATTTCACCTTTATTGATTTCGGTAGGAAATACCAACACAATATTAACAAAAAACAGTTTTTCAAAGAATTTTTGTTTTCTGACCCCCTCCTTCCACCCTCGTCGTTCTCATGCACGTGCACGCACCTACTCCGACCCGGTGGCTGCCAGGCACTTGCCAGCTTCACCACACCAGCCAGCCCCCCCGCTCCGCCGACGCCGCCCCCTCCCTCCCCCCCATTCTCTCGGCGGGGGACCGGGCAGAGGCGGCAGCCCCCGGCACAAACTGCCCAGCTCCCCGGCGCGAGTTCGCTGTTCACTGGGTGCCTTCAGGACTGGTCGCCCCTTGCCAGGTTCAGGTTCGGGTCCACGGCGCTGCTGGGCGCTCGCCGACTTTTGGTTTTGTTTTTTGCGGTCTTGGAGGTTTTTTTTGGGGGTGGGGTGTTGTTTTTAATTCCCCCCCCCCCGCCTTTTTTTTTTTTTTTTTTTTTTGGCGTTTTACTTTTTTTGAATAAAATAAATACTTTAAAATACATGTCTGCGATCCTGCAGGCACCGCCACCTCCCCCCCCCCCCCCCCCCCCCCGCGACACACGCGCGCTCAGAGGCGCGCGCACACACATACGGAGAGCGACGCAGGCACACACAGATACAGGCACCCCTGCACGGCTGTGCTCCCCCTCCCTCCCCGCGCTGCAGTCCCGGACCTGCAGGCCAGTAGGTGCAGCCCCCCCCCCCCCCGCCGCCCCCGGCCCCCCGGCCCCCACCCGATCGCAGACTCTCCGGCGCCCCGGAGACGGGGGGGGTGGGGGGATTGGGGGGCGGGTGTCTGGGTGGGGCGGTCTGCAGCCCGGCAACGGGGCCCCCGGCAACTGTGTTTTTTCCCGCCACGGCTAACGGTCTGCTGCTCAGTCGTGGCGGCAGCAGCGGAGGGGAAAGGAGGCTAGCAAAGAGGGGGGCGAGAGCGGCTGGCGAGCAAGGCGGGGAGCCTGGCGCAGAGGTAGGCTGGCGAGGGGGGATGGTGTGTCTTTTCGGAGAAGACTTCTGTTTGGATCGGTTGGAGTTGTTTTTTTTTTTTTTTTTTACTTCTGTCCCCCGTCCCTGTCCGTCCGTCCCGTCCCGTCCCGTCCCCCCCCCCCCCAGTCGTTTAGTTTTCCACCCGCGGAGGGGGCGGGCAGGAGTGCAGCAGGGCGAGTGCGTGGCTGACTGAGAAAGAAAGGCGGGAGCGGGGCCACGGGTGCGGCAGGATAGGGTACTCGGCAGCTGGGGTTTAGAGACGGCACGGCACCGGGTGGCTCCCCTCTGCCGCCCGGGCACGGAGCCGGCAGGGACGCCGCAGGGTCCTAAAGTCTCCCGCCGTCCATGCCCGGAGCGGCAAACCTGCTGGCGGGAGGGCGGGAGCGGGGCCACGGGTGCGGCAGGATAGGGTACTCGGCAGCTGGGGTCTAGAGACGGCACGGCACCGGGGGCTCCCCTCTGCCGCCCGGGCACGGAGCCGGCAGGGACGCCGCAGGGTCCTAAAGTCTCCCGCCTTCCATCCCCGGGGCGGCAAGCCTGGTGGCGGAAGGGGGGAGCAGGGCCAGCCAGGCTCGGCGCGAACTGCGTGGCGCGGGGCGGGGGGGGGGGGGGTGTCGGCCCGGGGGCCTGTTTCGGAGGCGGGGGGGGGTGCGCGCGCGCACGCGTTTGAGCGCACGACTGTGAGCGGGGCAGCGGGTGGAGGGTTTGGGCTGAGGGGGCCGGTTGCGGGGGGGGTCCGGGGGGGTGCGCGCATGTGTGTAGGCACGTGCGAGTGGGTGGGGTGGCGGGCGGGAGGCTTGGGGCGGGGACTCGTTTGGGGGGGGGGGGGGCAGTGCGTGCGTGCGCGTGCACGCGTGAGCGCACGTGTGTGAGCGAGGCGGCGGGCGGGTGGTTCGGACCGGGCGGGGGGGGGGGGGGGGGGGCCTGTTCGGGAGCGCGCGAGCGCACGTGGGTGAGTGCGGCAGCGGGCGGAAGGTTCGGCCGGCGGCCCTGTTTGGGGGAGGGGGGGCGCGCGCGCGCGCGCGTCTAAGGGCGGGTGAGCGGCTGCAGCAGCAGGCG
>NW_027212500.1:0-63000 GCF_947461875.1 Haliaeetus albicilla
AGGGAGTAACTGTTAGAAATGAATTTAGTCCCAAACAGGATTCCAATCAAAGTTAACAATTTATTAAATGAATAAAGGCAAGAAAACAGCGCTGGACATGCGGGGAGCTTCTGCTCTACCACAACGCGCGCCCTGAAAAACAAGACAGCTTCTTTTATAGTCTAACGCTCGTTACATATTCATACTAGGCGTGTTCTTCTCCATCTCCTGGTTGTGTGGGTGCAGTAGTTCTCCTAGACACTTGTCTCTGACCAGGCTCCCCCCTGTTCGCGCCAGACAGCAGACATGCTGTGTGACAGCCGACACCTTGCACAGCACCAGCTGGGGTCACCAGAACCCAAACAAGTTCACAACAGACACCTCCCCCTCAACAAATGCATACCACGAATGGCCCGTCAAGATCCCAAGCACTGCAATCCCTGAGGCCAAACACACATCCAAATGCCTCAGTTCTCCTCCAGGACAGTTAACAACAAAACCGGTTTTGGGTTGGCAAAAAGAGAACGAACTATGTACATATCATCTGTCTCTTCCCGGCCTGCGGTTATACAAGGATCGACAAAATGGTTAAAGATTACATAGACAGTGAGGGTCACATTTTATTATGCAGCCCTACCATTGTTTATATTGACACGAATCAGATGAACATATTTCACAGTAACAAAAGAGGATGGACTTGAGAGAGAAGCAATTAATTATTCTACATTGATACCGAAAAGCCGGTCGAAGAAACTCTCTAAGACTCGTTTTGGAGTTTTAGAAAGCAGGCATTCTTTATTACAGAGCTGCATGCACGGGGGATAGTTCCACGTAGCATCCATACCACAGCTTTAGCACAAACGGGTTATATAGAATAAGTAATTGCATATTAATCGAATTAGTATACATATACATAAAAATGATCGCAACTGATTATCTCAGTACTGCCTACATCCGATCATGCGCAATGAAGGATCCCTTTGAGTTGAAGGGCTGCTTTTGCGACCACCGACCCATTGAAGTTCTTGCTGGCTGTCCGCAGTTACCCTTTGTCTCTTGTTTCAACCATAATGTCAATGTATGATCATTTATCAAATCTCACTTAGACAGTCATCTAGCAGCAAACCAGTTTTCATAGAAGGAACAAAATATTAAAACCATAAAAGTTTGAACAAACCACATGAAATCTATCGACATATGCTATCAAGTTCAGTTATACACATTCGATTTCCAAAGTTCTTCCCCAAAACTATTACCGGGAGTCGCTTATCTCGCACAGTTTCTATCGGGTTGAAGTTCCCCTGCTTCGAATTAAAGGTCCAGTGTTCTTTTCTTCTACAGCACATGCCCAAGGGGGCGGGGGAGGGGGTAAGTCTTTTGGTCGTGAATTGAGTCGGTGGTCTGATCTGCTCGTGCTGCCTTTACCTTTCCTCCGGTTATCCAAGATTTTTGCTGACTTCGTGCCTATTAGCAATTTTTCAACTTCTCGGCGCCTCCTGGGGTAGGATGTTCCCTTCTTCTCAGTCTTTTCGTTCTCCTTCAGGGGCCCAGTCGTTAGCAAGGCATGCCTTGTACAGACAAAGGATCTCTTATTTCACAAGACCTCTTCTTAAGTAAATCCCTCCTTCAGTCCATGGCTTCTCTCTCCAGTCCATCCTCTTTTGTTACTCCCTTGGAATCCAGTAAGATGAAGGCTTGCTGGGCCTCTGCTGAGAGAAGCCTCTTGACTGAGGTAAGCACCGTTGCAGCCCTTCGCTGCTCTTCTCGGGATCTGCTCCCTCCCTGTTTCGGGGGGGGGGGTTTGTGTGTGTGGCGGGGGAGGGGCCGCAGGGCCGGCTCCTGGGAGAAGCTGCTCGAAGCTGCCCCGGCTGGGAGCCGGACCCGCCTCTGGCCCAGGCCGAGCCCCTCAGCGACGGCGGGAGCGCCTCTGGGAGAAGAGATTTCAGAAGGGGAACGAACGCCCCGTGAGGGAGTCGGGGGAGCGGGATGTGAGAGGAACCCCTCTGCGGATCCCGAGGTCAGGGAAGGAGGAGGGGATGCCCCCGCAGCCCGCGGGGAGGCGGCAGGCTGTCCCCCCCAGCCCGTGGAGGGGAGCGGGGGAGCGGATGTCCCCCAAAATGGCGGCGGCTCCCGCGCTGGAGCAGTCTGTGACGGAAGGACTGCACCCTGCCTGTGGAAGGGACCCGCGCTGGAGGAGTCTGTGAGGAACTGCAGCCCGCGGGAAGGACCCACGCTGGAGAAGTTGGGGAAGGGCTGTCTCCCGCGGGAGGGACGGACCCCACGGCGGAGCAGGGGCCGAGCGCGGAGTCCTCCTCCCCCTGAGGAGGAAGGAGCGGCAGAGACAAGGGGTGAGGAGCCGACCCCAGCCCCCGTCCCCGTCCCCTGTTCCCCTGCGCCGCCGGGGGGAGGAGGTGGAGAGAACGGGGAGTGGAGTTGAGGCGGGAGGGCTCCCCGGGGGGAAGCTGTTCTCAGGCTGGGTTTTGCTTCCTCATAGCCTTGTTGTGATTTGATGGGTAGCAGGTGACATTGGTTTGGTTTCTTCCCCAGGTTGAGCCTGTCTTGTGACCGTGACCATAAGCGGGGAGTGATCCCTCCCTGTCCTTAAATTTGATGAGCTGCAAGTCAGGTATTCTGTTCTTCAGGGGTGGGGAGGAGATCTGACTGAAGGGTGCTAATTGTACTTTGTCAGTGGAGCTGGACTTAACAGATGAGGATGGGTTCTCTGAATGACATGCAAGAGGCACCTGGTGACTCTTGGAAATAAGTGTAAAAAGACCATCCATAGAAATATTTTGGCATTTGAATGTCTGCTGGGAAAGGTTGCAATTTCAGCAGAAAAGAAGTATGTTTTTTTGATAGGAGTCCTTCAGTGATATCTCAAATCTGTAATTTAAGCACTAAGAAACTCAACGATTAATATTGTATTGATCTGGTACTCTGTTTTCTGGTTAGTGCTTTGGCTTCAAATACAGCCACGCCAATACATGCTAAGGTATAAGTTAATGTGGAGAGGAGGGTTTTTACTGAGATGTGAAAACTCCCTGTTCTGTAACCAAATCTTTTTATGGGAAGCATTGCGGTCTTGGACTTGGAATGAGCTGCAAGTTAGTGCTTATTTCCACTTGGAGCTTTGTTTTGGGTTTTCAGGCTTAATCCCAAACTGGTGGTGATGCAAAGGTAAAAAGTTCAGAGAGCATCTTTGTTTTGCAGACTGCTGAGGGGCTGGACAGTAGGCCTATGAATGTATTTTGCTGACTGTCTGGTTTTGCAGGGTCTAAATGACAGAACTGCTTGTGGAACACCATTATCGGTGGGCTGACCGGCAACCTCGAGGAAAGGCCAAAGCCGACCATCATCAGTGACCCTAGACCTCCTGAAGAAAGCTTAGCGGATGAACTACCAGCAGTGGACAGTCCTGAGGCATTGGTGAAAACATCTTTCAGGTCTGGCGGATATGAGCTTACTTTGTTTATCCTTGAGAGGATATGTTTTTAAGATTAAGTCTGCAGTGTGGGTTTGGTGGGAGAAATCAGTCCCGAAGGGTTCCGCAATGCTGCGTATCTGTACTGAACAACAGTGAAAAAAGAGGTCCATAAATAATACTGGCCGGACTTGTCCTTTGCTTCTCCTTCATCTTTTAGGAAGGCTAATGAGGTCGAACTAGACAGATATAAAGTCTGTACCTAGTCAAAATGGTCAGGAAAGACAGCTCCTTCTAGGAAGATGTCTTTGAAGGTTGGCACTGTTTCTTCTGAAAGTGGTTTAGTGATGAAGACTTGCACTTTAGGTCAGATGATGTGCTTTATTGATGCGAGGGAGAGCTAACCCTTTTCCTGTTGATGTGATGTCTTGAGAACTGTCTAGCATTAACTTATTTTGCCAAGGAGAAGGATTCTGGCCAGGGTCTTGCAAGCAAGCGGTCGCTGCTGTTGTAAAGCGTGTGATAGACCTATTGCTGGGTTTTCCTACCTCTTATTTAATCATGTGGACGTACCGTTGTCCGATGTTTCTTGGAGGCATGTTTTCTGAAAATGATTTTCTCAAAGTGAGGTAAACCGGAGAAGCCGAGTGATCTTTGACCAAAATGTGAAAATCGGCGTGCCCAGCAAAAGCGGAGTGAGTGGCAGAATATATTTTTTCCAGGTGTTTTTCGAGCCTTTTTTTGGTCACTGTTGAAAACCTATGCTCTACTTTTCTTTTACAGTAAACATACATGTGTGTAAGCATGAAATGGTTTTTGCTTTGGATAAATTTCTCTTGACTACAGTGATTTTGATTATACCTCAGTCTGTCAAACTTATTTCAGTCTTGGTATAATTGTGATTTTGAAGGCGCTGAAGTTCAAGTCATTGTATTAGGTGGTAATTTCAGCTACCTTGTTTATACTGCTTGACATTTAAAAACACGTTACCGCAAAGTGAGTTTGTCAGTCTATATAAATGAATCCTGTAATTCCATGGGGCATTTTCATCCTTTAATATTCCCATGGAAATGATTCAGGACAAGTGTTTCAGAACCTTTTATGGTTTTATGGTGAGCCGTGGTATTGAATGGCTTTTAAACGCTTTGTGTCTCTGGTATTTCAAATGTGTAATTTCAAGAGATCTAACTCTTTTTCAGCTTTCACTTCTCATACCAGATTCTGGGTATCTGCAGTCCTTAGGTTGCCGTTGTCACGATAATTTCAACCTTTTTATATGCCAAGATAATGTCAGAGCGTTTCAAGTGGCATGATTTGATCATGTGAGTAGGGGTGACTCTGGGAAGAAGTGAGCTTGTATATAGCATGAAGGGTTGGAAAATGTAATTAAGCAAAATAGTTTTGCTCATGCGGTTTAAGTGGCTTTATAAACATTACCGAACCTTTGTATTTCACCAGTAGAGCAATTACTGTACAGTGTGGCATTTTTGGAGGCTTTTATAGGTGGGAATCCAAACAAATTGTTGTTACAAAGTAGATTTTAATTGTCTAGTTTCATAAAGAAAGGAAACCCCATGTGCGCTTGAGCTGTGCAGGGGAGTGGAAGAGAAGAGGGTACGTTGCAATTACTGTCTAAAGACGCGAGAAAATAAAAACACTGTGGTGTTTTTACTGAGTTTGGGATCTTGTTGATATTATGGTGCAAACTGGGGCTTAGGAGGCAGTAGCATCTTTTGTATGATGGGCTGCGTGTTTGATTCATCAAGGTCTTCTGTGGGTGGTGATCTTCAAGTGGTTCCGTGACAGAGTTTGCCTGGTGTGTCTGAGGGTAAGTGATTGCCTGGCAAGCATGGGCTTTCCTTGTTTCTTGTTTAGTAGACACTAGTGGAAGATCTTGCTACCCTGTTGCCTTTTGGGGACTGAAATGTGCTTTCCAAGTTGTCCAGTTCAGCATGTCTTAATTGGGAATCTGGTGGCTGAATCTCAGGGGGTGCGTGGGGCCACGTTGGGCTTGCATGAACTGGTTTTACAGAGAGAAAAACCAGGCCTTGCTTTCGAACGTGACTGCTACGAACTCTAAAAAGCAGCGACTCCCTTACTAGTTGTGATTCACTGCTGTTGGAGCAGTGTATGGCGAAACTATCCCTTCCATGCACAGCTAGAGAGAGAATGCCTCTCCAGTGTCAAATGAGTGACGCTTGCTTGTGATTGCATATCTTTTGATGTGAATACATACAAGCAGCATGAAATCCCAGCTGCCACCTCTTGTATTAGATCTTGTTTTCTACTGTGCGGTACTTACTGTTCTGTAGCTTGGAAAATTAGGAGGAGATCTATGTTTGATTTTGTTCCGCTTCCAGATATGAGCTTGAAACGCATTTAAACCTTATGGAAGGAGGAATGTGACTATTTCACTCATTTCGGTTGTACTTTTCCTGCGGTAATAATCCATCTGTAAGATGTAAAGCAAAACCCAGATGAAACCAACCCCCTCTCTATACCTGGCATAAGTCTAGTGCGTGATCCCTCCCTAATGAAAAAGTGTTCTGATGGGTCTTGATTGTCTTATACAATTATTTTACTATCTCTTTTCTGAAGATACCAAGAACCAGCACCAGATTGGTCTAAACAAGGCTGATTACCTTTCTAAAGAGAGAGTTGAAAGAGTTTGTAGTATCATCTTGTTTGGAATATTGCAGTGAGCGAGCAGTTGTAAGTAATTTTGTGTCTTGACTAGTTCTGCTACTCCAGTGCTTAAAATGTAGATTTAAAATCCATTCTCACTGGCATTTAGTCTATTTGCCTAGTAAAGGCAGGGGAGGCCCCAACTTGAATTACATTTGAAAATACAGTGGAATATGGAGAATGGTGGATTATCCCCTTTTGACAAGGGAAAAAAGTATCATGAGACACATAGAAGTGATGAGCTTCTTGGCCCACACTTTATGCAACAAACCCGATATATCGGCTGTCTTTCTTTGCACCAAGATGCAAGTTCACAATTACAGGGACTGTGATCCCTTTCTTTTTGAATAGCTGTGCGTGGATCAGCATCCATGTACGTACAATCGTTGGCAGTGGCTGCGGACTGATGCCAGTGTGGAATATTAGGTGGTGGGCGTACGGCCTTGGCAGGGCTGCGTGATCTGGCTGTTGGCTGGAGATGTCAGCGGTTGCTGACACTGAAGCCTGTAACTCAGAAGCTCTCTTCCCAGATCTGCTTTTTGATCTGCTTGGTCCCTGTAAAGAGTAGTGGTGCTATTGGTCTTGGTAAGAATGAACAGTGGTAATTACTGAGCTCTTTGGGAGACTGTGTCGTAACTTTACAGCCTGCTTTAGCTTCTGTGTGCTGCTGCCTGGCAGCGCTACCCAAGCAGGCGTTTTGATAATGCTGGGCTGGCACCCAGCAGAGGGAGCAGAGAAATGAGGGACAGTTTGGGTGCTGTTCTGCCAATATCACCTAGAAGTTTGTGGAAGTGCTTTATATTTGAGGACAGGAGAGAAACTGCTGCATTTGTTCCCAGACTGCTGCCTGGAGTGAAGCAATTCACCAGGGTGGCACTGTTCCAGCTGAAAACTCGATGTGTCCAAGACGTCATCATTTCTGCTAGAGCTGATTGGTTTTGATGTACGGGAGAGACGGGCTGTTCTTTTGAGTCCGAAGACCTGGGACACTGGATTGGGGTATATGACTGTGGTGGTGCTTATGGGATGTAATGGCTGTGCTGGATCTTGTGGCAGGAGAGATCCCATGGTACAAGGTGTCGGTGACATCCAGGGAGGAGTGGAGATGCTCGTCTGAGACAAAATGTTCAGTGCAACCTGCCATCCTGGTCCAGGGCCTGTGTGACAGGTGAAGTTGGTCTGGAATCGTGGAGTAGTCCAGCTGGCTCCATCTAGCACGTGGGGGCTTAGGGCAGCAGTGATTCCAAAGTGATCAGCCAGGGTAGCAGGCAGCTGAACAGTCAGCAGGTGAGGCAAAGACCCTCTGTCCTGTACCAGACAAGCCTTATGGGATACCTATGTAGCTATACTGAACTAGGAAGTGATGTATATCCTCTGTTACTGAGGCCATATGTCCTGGGAACCAGCAAGGCAGATTGAGTTCCTTCAAGGTCAGAGTGTTTTTAAGCTCAAGGCTTGCATGGGTTCTTAATTGCTGTCACCTTTCAAAATACTTTTAGCTTGAGACTGGTAACACCCCTGCTTACCTTAATAGCTGCTTTTCCTGTGTCAGCTGCAAAGTTTCTTTATCTTTCCAAGGATGGTTTGCTTTGCTTTCCTTATCTGGTTCTGTTCTGCTTTGGGAGTCTTAAATCACCCTGGCAGCTAATCTTCCTGTATTTCGGGTTCGGTTGTGAGTGATGTAAACTGTTGCTCGTGCCAGCGACTGGCCATTTGATCGACAGGAAAGAGAGGATCCTGCAGCGCTCCAAATGCGAAAACTTCAGTCACAGCAGCACGTGCTGGGAGTCAGCCCACGAGGCTCAATCATGTGGGTCAAGGTGGCTTCAGTGGGAATAAGGGGTATGAGCCAGCCTTCCCCCTCCCTTGCCTGAGTCCTAGCAAGAGCGCATCTCTAGTGACCTGGTGGAGAGGGACCTACAGGACTCCTTGAGCACCTCTCACGTTTTGACACTCTCTGGGCAGCACCGAAGCTTGGCTGTAGCTACCTAAGCTAGTATGTGAGGTCTGAAAATCAGAGAGGGAGGTGATGCTATGCAGGAGAGCTGTGAGCATGACCGCAGAAGAACAGGAGCTGAGGGCTAGTCGTGGGGTAGAATAAAGCCCGCCTTCCCTGCCAGGTCTCAGTATTTGTTTATTGCCTTTTTCATTTGGATTTTCTTCTTGTTTTTTTAAAGAACACACAAAAATGAGAGATGAATCTCACTTGCCCTAACTTGGTAAAAAAAAAAGACATTTTCTCATTGTTTTTTGTACCCGTCTACTGCAGATTCAGGTCTCGCTAAACATTAAAATGTAAGCAGTCTCTCTGAAAACCACCCTTCTCAACATCTTTTTCAATCCAGACTTGTTATAAGGCACTTCACTTGCATTAAACTTAAATTCATCGGTGTTGTATTCAAACCTGTTGCTTCTTCCTGTTATTTATTGGTAGTCCTTATGACGAATAAGAAGGGAAAAGTGTTCTGTTCATTAAGGAAATGGCTCCCATATCGTTTGTCTGTCTTGTCTCTTCTTTTAATTGTGCCTCCCTTCTAGGTGCATGTCATGCTTTGTGAGAGCTGTGCACTATTTTCTTGGTAGATTGAGACTTATGAGTCAGAGGGGGAATGATCAGAGGAGAAAGATTTATCCCAGTTACTGTTCAAAGGCTGCATTCTCTCTCTCTTTGGGTATATGCACAGAGGTGCAGGAGGCAAGTGTTTTTTCAGGCGGTTGAAAGAGAAATGGACTTCTCTGTCTTTTGGGTTGGGGTTTTTTTTGGTGTCCCAGTCTTCTTGTTCTTCATAGGATAGATGTATTATTGATGGCAAGCAAAGCCAGAGATGCTGTCCCTGTAAATATCAGACACATGAAAAGACTCAAGTTGAGAAATTCAGATGGACTGTGGAGGCATGGAGGCAGCAGTGTTCTGGGATTACCATATTCCCCAGTGGATATCTGCAAGTGCTGCAGAAGAAAGAAACAACACGGAGAAAATGTAGGATGTGACTGATGCGCAGTTATCCCACGTGCTGCCGAGCAGAGACAGTCTGTGACTTCTGTGTCCAGAGGGACTGTTTATTAAGGAGAAAATGTACAATTGTTTTGTGTCTCCTTCAAGTGGCTTGGATTACGTGGCTTTGCATACTCACAGCAGCATAATTCCTCTGGGAATGTCCACCCAAGGAGAACCGATGTGGATGTGCAGAGCTCTGAGGTGTCCTGGGAGTTGTGGAGTGGCAGGGCTGCAAGGCAGCAGGAGCATTTCTTTGCTCCCGCAGAATGCAGAGGCTGAATGCAGAAACATAATAGCAAATTATAGATCTTTGTGGGTCCCAAGCAGTGTGAAAAATCTGCCCGTTGTCCTTTTAGGCAGTAGTGGGGTGGAGGAAGAGATCTCCATAGCCATACCTGGTCTATGGGTTTTTTTCCATGTGGGCAATGAAAGGATATGCCTTGGCATTTTTGAAATCGGCATTTTCTACTTGTGTGTTTTTCCATCCAGCCTGAATTTTCAGTGATATTAAAGCATCTTTTTACCTTCCCTGGTAATGGAAAAGAGTCTACACTGGCACATATCGCATTGTGCCCACCTCAGGAACATTGCGCTCAGTGAAAGACCTGTGATGTAAATGAGCATCAGACTGGTGGATTTACAGGCGAGGGATGTTTTGGAGTTGCACATACAACTGGACTGCTGTAAAACTTAGAGATGTTTTAAAACTAAAAAAGTGTTTTTAAAACCTGAAATCAGTTGTTTGTTTTGAGTGGGCCCATGTTTAGAGATGGAAATATTGAGTAGAGTGTAAAACAGTTGGAATTACAGAAATGAAGGATCTCACCCAACTGGCTTACCAGTGGTGGAGATGTAAGGATAAAAATGAAACAAATTGCAGATTAACCTCTTAACACTTTGTTGTACGTGTGACAGACAAATCGCTGATCTACCTGGGCTGATTCCCATTTCTCTATGATTCATGTACAAAACCTCACACTCTGCAGAGTGCGTGAAAGGTGGTCAGCCTTTCAAGCCGTATCACTGTGTAAGCTTTGTATTAATCACAGAGCAATAACTTGAAATAACATTCAGGGTAGGTGAAAACAGCATTGGACTCTAGCCTTTCTGTTGTCATCTTCACCTCTGGAAAGAAACTAAAACTATAAGGTGTGTTGCAGTGAAGCTTACAACTTGCAGTTGAGTGAGTAGGTGTATCCTTGTTTTCTCATGTTGAGATATGTTTCTTCAGCTATGACATAAATAACCGATCATGTGAAATGAACACATGCATATGTATTTTATAATCTGAGGTATGTAGTTACAGGACAGTAAGTTCCATGCTGGTGGATAGCAGTGTAAAGATAATATACAGCAGGTTTTTCCAATAGCTCAGCTAAGTTTATGACTAGAAAACTTGCTTCCAACAATTACGAACTGAGATTCAGAAGAAAAAAAGCCATCAGTACAGTGTGAAGTATTTTCAATGCTAAACTGTGTGCATGTGTTTTTCTTTTGGAGGCAGGGCTACAAACCATGCAGAAACACACAAGCATACTTGAAGAGCTGCTGACATTTACTACTCCCTGGTAATTTCTTCTGGAGAAACAAACAAATCCCCCATCAAGCCAAAACACACCCTAAGGGGCAAGACACTTGTATTTGTCAAGTATGTCCAAGTGGAGAAGGACTGTTAAGTACTCAGCTCAAAGGAGTCCTCTTAGCTGCAGATTTTTGAAAACAGTTAATAAAAGCGGCAGCTCTTGCTCTTGAGAAGAGTACTGTCCAGTTTCAGAAGGCAAATCCTCTTCCGCTTTCTCCCTTCTCACCCAGTAAATTCACTGTATCGCGTGCATCTTAGTCCTGTGTTTGTCTACGCTGTGGATAGAGGATGCAGCACCCATCCTGGATGCACCAAATGAGACTGTTTTACCCACCTCGTTAGCCTTTGCACAGGCATTGTCTCAGGAATGCCAGATTCTGTATGTGCGGGTACCTGTGGGAATCCTACGTATACCTAAGGGTTGACCAGTTGATGTTGCCAATGAGACGGTATTCAAAGCAAGCTGTGATGAAAATAGCCCTAGTAAGATAAGTTGCTTTAAATGAGTATGCCTGTATGAACGAGTGAATATTGATAAGCAATGCAGGTAATTAAGAAAGTGTATAAGAAAGGTCTCTGTGCATACAGGGTGTCTGGCACAGGATGCACGTTAGGCACCTATCCATCAGGTAATTTTAGCAGAGCTTGAACTGAAGCAGACTCTTTTTATTTTCTTTGAAACACTGAGCTTTATTTTTGTTAATACATCTGCCAAGGTTTTGATTAATTTTAGAAGTCCTGATCTCTAACTTGCCTAGTTTCTCAAGCTAAGGAGAACAAGCTTAATCTATGAATATTTACTTTCTGCAACGTGGTAATACTTTCTACATCAGCTTTTATGGTATGCAATTTAATTATGGAACAGCTGCATAACAGCTTGACTTAAAATCAGTTTTACATAAAGAGGACAACTTTAGGAATACAGATACGTAGAGCGTATCAATGATGTTTTGCTAACTGAAGGGGACGTGCAAGAGCATGCTGTGAAATATCATTCACAAAGATATTTCTAAGTGTACTAAGGCGAAATCGTACTGTACTCTGTGAGCACCCTCAAGTAGGATCCATGGTTCTAGTGCGAGGCAGAGGGGCATATGTGTAAAAGCGATGAAACCGTACCCCAAGAAGTTATAAATAATAGGGAAGTTTGGTTAATTGGTGTAAACGGTGAATATTGGCAAACATAACTGCAATACTCTTTCTTGGGAAACGGAGAATGAAAGTAGCTCTGGTGCGATTTCGTTGCGAGTTTCTTTGACCTGTGAATCAGCCTGTTGAGCCACAAGACAGCTCTGGAGTAAGTTCTTGGAATTAAGTTTTTTCAGTTTTTCCCTGGTCCTGTTCAGAGCAGAAGGGATGAGATATATACATAGGTTTGTATGTTACGGTTTTGATAAAATGCATTTAAATCTTGAGTCTGTTAAAACATTTGGTCTCGTGGGGAGCAAAGCTTGGGTCAGTTAATGGGTTCTTGGGTTAGATGATGTCTGTCTGGCATTTGATAGCATTACTTGAAAACCAAATGCATGATTTATTTATCCGCTTTAGAGAAGGAGACATATAGGAACATAGGAAGGCCGAGAATTACATGGACTGCGAAGTATTTTATTTGGGCTTTTGTCCAAAAAACCCCCTGCCTTTTCAGCAAACTGGTAAGATGTAAGGGCTCAAAAAATCATCGGCAGAGTAAGTCGACCAGACTGAGTGGAATTCTACCAACGATGCGTTCTGTGGTAACTCTAGTAATATAAGAGGTAGTTGTACCCATTTAGCAGTGCTCTTTTTATTTCTTTAAAAAGATGCTGTTGCCTCGTAATGGGAGGAATCCAAGTCCCATAATGGCCCAACATTCCGAAAGTCGACAGTGGGGAAGATCTGCTAGTGCAAGTAATTAATCAACAGGCAATACCTGGTGAGGGTGTGTTGGTACGGCTGGTGGAAAGCGCTCTCTCTGTGTGCAGTGGACAGTCTCAGCAGTACCCCGCTTCTTTGGAGGCAGAGAGTACACTGTCGCTCGTGGCATCTGTTTTGTCTGGGATGTTTTTAGAGGCAACGCGTCTCAAAGTGTACTGCCCTGCTTGCACGTGCTGGAGAGGTAGCTTATGGCTGTTGCTTCCTTGGTAAGGAGAAGGAGGCAGCAGTGCTGTGCGTGGGGTAGGTGTGTAAGCAGGGGGTGAGGTGGCAGCAGGGCTCCTGCCTGCGTACTCCAGCCCCAAGTGTAGCCCTGGCCACAGGTGTCCAGATGTAAGTGTGGGGGCACAGCACGGAGGGAAAGGCCTTGCCCCTGTTGCCGCGAGCTCCTGATGCACCACTGCCTCGGCAGCCTCTGCTGCTCGCTCAGAGCCCTTCTGCAAACCCCACGTCTCCCCCACGTCCTGTCCCAGACTGCTTCCCACAGGGAGAATCTTCCCGCCCCGCTCCTTCCAGAAGGTGGAAGGGGAGTGATAACAGAGACTATAGTCGCTAATACAGACTTGCCCAGTGAGTCGTCATCGCAGGCGTCTTTGCGCCTCGCCCTGTTTGGCAGCCCCTCGCTGCAGAGCCCCTCGCCCTGCTGCAGAGCCCCTCTTCTGCCGCCTCCCAGGCCCCCGCACCTTCCAGCTCAAAAATCCTGTCTTCTCTTCCAGCCCCAGCTCCTGGCACCGATTTCCAACACTCATCTACCAGCTGTACTTAGAAAAATGTCATTCAGAAAAGAGCCCCGCAGCTTAAAAAAGAGGACAAGGCTGAGAAAGATGGACCCATTGTAGACTTTGTCAGGCCCTTTATTTATCCTGTGATTAAGGTTGGGGTGACAGAGGTGTCGAACTCTGCAGAAGAACATTGCTGCTGTGGCAGAAGGTGCTTCAGAGGTAGGAGACAGCTGGAGCCCGCACGGGCAGCGTTTGGAGGGGGCCAAGGGAAAAGGTGCTGGGGAAAGAAGGATGTGTTTCTGCATATGGTGACCTCTGTGGGATTGTGCTTGTTGTCACAGGGTCATTTACTGTGTTGTTTCAAGGGTGGGGTCTTCGTGCTTTTAGTCGGTTAGGAAACCAGCGGTACTTGGGCTTACATTTCACCTCTTGTTTTTTCTTTCATACTGTCTGCGCAGAGAAAGCGCAGGCTGGATTTAAACTGGGGCTGCTGTTTTCTTCTCCTGGAGATTGGTGAAACTTTCCTTGAACAGAGAGCAAAAGGAATTTGTTGGAGCTTTTGCAATAGCAGTGATGTGTCAAGGTTAGAAAAAGTCTAACCATGCATGAGGCTCCAGGGTCTGGTGGTACAGGAGAAAAAAGTTTGCCTGAGAATCAAAACTGTTGTCTCTAGAGTGCAGGAATGCATTTTCCTTTTGACTGTCGTGGGAAATGCAAAGCCAGGAACTGGCCCAGCAGTAAACTGATTTGGGGCTTGATTTCTTCACCCTTACACTGAGCACCTTATTTCAGAGGGCCTATTCGTGAAAGCAGCAGTAGTGCTCACGCAGGAGGATGCTGCTCTGTTCAGTAGAGGGGGCAGAACCATCCCTTCTGAGGCTGCTTGAGCTACTGCTTGCTTTGGAAAGCAGCACAGCAACCTTCCTTCCCCTCTGCTATTTTCTTTGTGGGATTTATTTATTAAAAGTGAACCGAAGGATGTGCTGTGAACACCAGATTAACATGGCTATGCAAACGAAGACCCCTGGTATTTGATAGCTTACTGAGTGAGTGTGATTGCCTGGTCACCAGCTGTTAGAGTGAATCCTGGCGGAGAACAGGCAAAGGGGAAAGTCATCACTAGATTAAATAAGAAAAAAGCAAATAAAACCATCAATAACTCGCTAACAAAATACTTACCTCCCTGTCATCCTCAGGAATCCATTTCTTGTAGTTCTGCAATTCCCTGTTTTCTCTAGCTGAAGAAATGGTGTCATTATATTAAAAAAAATGCTGAAATGATATATCCATTAAATAAAATTTACATAGAATGTCTTCGTATATAATGTTTTTTTTACCCAGGAATATGAAAGGTACCTTCTTCTAAAACAGCATGGTTGTAGCTTAGTTCATGTATTCCTAAATACAGCTAAGTAAGCTGTCAACTTAAAGATTTGTCTAAGTTAATAGCTTTTCTCTTAAATACAGCCTGTTAATGTTAGCATAAACGAACGGAAGGAGATAAAGAACGCTGTGCGCAACTGAAATTACGGGGTTGATTTTCCGATAGGCAGAGTGAATTTGCTAAAATTAGAAATATTCCCACATACCTGAGTTAGCGTCTTCCTTTTTACTTGGGTGTCACTTGCTACATTAACAGTAGAGTGGTAATGATAGGTGTTTTCTGCCTGTGGGACATGAATGCTGGAAGAATGGGTGGAGGAATCTGGATCCATTCCTGAGATGACAGTACAAAAACCCTTTGTGTAAATTTATCCTTTTAAACCCAAAGGGTCTCAGTTTTGAAGCCTACCTTGTGGTATAGTCTGCTAAATATAATAGTGATGAAAATGCAAGAAAGGAAAACTTTACTCCCGTAGGCACTTTTAAATGACATGTTGTTACTTTGTAGAAGTGAACTCATGCCTTAGTTGTTGTCTAGCTGGTCAAAGCTACACCCACAGTCGCCTGTACCTCCTTTTCTGTGTCTTTCTATGAGGTCGTGATGGTATAATACAACACAGATCTGTGTTGCATCTCAGCGCCATCTTCCCTAGCCAACTTGCCAAACTAACACAACAAAGACGTGGTCTGAGGCATCACATGTTTGCTTGAGATTGCTCCAGTACTTAGGCAAGCCGGGAGGACGTTTGAAAGAGACAAACTGACGTTTCTAGCTCTGAATTTTTGGCTTGGCATTATTTACAATTCAGTATTAAAAAATGCTTGTAGGCTGTCATACATCAAGAAATGTTGGTATAATTTCAAAATAGGGGACTGACCAGAGGGCAGAGCAGAAATTTCAGTTGGTCGGTATGACTTCCTTAATGGCTTCCTTTAGTGAAGTTCAAAGCAGCTAAAGGACTGGGACAAACGTATGATCTGCTGAACCTCTTCGTGTGCATTTTAAAGGTCTGAGGACACTGTATGAGATGCAAACTACTACTAGATGCAAACTACTCGCTAGCTCTTGTCCCAAGCCTCAGCTGCTTTCCACTGAAGGAACCTGCAGCAAGGCAGTAGGAGACTGCAGCACTGGCAACATTAGGTGAACTCCCATGGTGGGGGCATGAAGCCAGCAGAAACATCTGCAGGATGGAGGGGGCTAAAAACCTGCACAGGACTGAATCCAAGACCTTTTTCTCCGTGGCAGACCTTGTTTATTAGAGTCTGGTGGTTTTGAGAAGGAGCAGCAGGTATTCCTTGTCTGGACCTCTCAGAGCCAGCAAGATGGGTCATGCTGGATGGAGCAAGGACATTTGGTTTCCCTGAGGCACTGACATCTCCAAGGTGGTGATACGAGGCATCAGGAATGGAAACCCACTTCTTTAGGAGAAGGAAAAGCCTGTGAGCTCAGCCTCTACAATAATTCACCTGGCTGTGTGTCTGGCCCTGAGCGCCAGGAGCCCTTTCCAGCTCTGCTTTGCATTTTGCAAGTTGTTTCTAGAAGTGACCACTTTTCATGGGCGTGTCGCAGTGTGATGAATGACTGAGGATGATCAGCAAGGAGAACTGTCTCCACCAAGGCTCTGTGAGTCAGCTACCCCATGTCTAGCTGCTACTTTTCTGCCTTAAAAGCCTCAATATTCTCCACTCGGCTCACCTTCCTGCTGTTTCCTGGTCTCCAGATCCATTAGTCTGTCTGGGCTGGTACCCATTAAACTGCTGAACATGGGCTGCTCCAAGCAATCTAATCAGTGCTGCAGCTCTTGAAGGCAGAAACAGTAAGAAACTGAGTCACCAGAGCAGGCAGTCTGGCCCTTGGATTAAGAGAGAAGTTTTGTGAGGGCTTGTCATTGTTTGTGGAGAACCACGGAAGCTGCTGTGGACAGTATTTGATTGCCGTGACAGTGGTTATTAATAAATACTTTGCTAATGCAAACCAGCAGTATTCCTAGAGCCAATAGTCTTGAGTTTTGCAAGGTTTCCAGTAGCAGTGGTCTCTGTGCCACTTCCCAAATGCAGAGAGGCTTGTGCAACAGGGCAGTATTGTTACCTTACAGCCCCAAGTGAGGAAACCGAGGCACGGGCTTTCAAAGCATTTGGTGCAAGGTTGCTCAGGCAGTCTGTGATAAGACATTGCCTAAGGCAAGTAGATCTGCACGTGTGCTAGGAGGACCATCGCTTGACTGAGCTGCATTTTACACTGGTACCTGTATTTTTTTTCTTGTACGATTTACAACGAGCATTGTAAAGAGTATGTTTAGTGCAAGCCCTTTACCATCAAGTACAGGATTAAAAAGACATCTGGAAAATGTTTAGCTCCTTAAGCCTGTATTGGAGTAGAGCTTTGGGAATGCTTTGTTGAATGCAATACTGACTTTGTCAGTAAAGCTGCTTGGGGTTTGTCCCTCAGATAGTTCTGAGCCCTCTTTGTCAATCAGTGTTACTCCTTTCAAGACTGTGGTGAGAAAGCTTGAATGCTTTTTGACTGAGGACAAATTTGGCCAGAGCCGCCTTTGGTACATAATAGCGTGTGCACGGTTGCATAGTCACAGCCTTTTCTTGTAGAAGTTTGTTTCTATGCATTCAGGATGGGCACATGCATATTCTGAGCGTTATACCCTTAGTGAGAATCAGCCATTGAAAACGTTTCCTCAAATGTAGCATTTTTCCTATTCATTTCCATAAGAATAAAGTACTGAGACTTCAACTGGACAAAATGAGCAAAATAGCTCACTGCAGGAGATGTTAGTGTTGGTTCCTAGCATAGGGACTGAGTGATCTAAAATGGCCTTTTTGCTGTCCCTTTCCCATGAGTGCAAGGGGGTGTGAGTCCTTCGCTAGGGTACAGCTCTAAGGTGGACACTGATTTGGAGCAAAGGCACATCTAACAAAGTATTGGACAAAATGATGTAATGTTCTCTGAGGCAAGAAAGGTAAAACCGTGAAGTAATTATGGTAAAGAGGAAATGAAGATATTTGCCAGATGGATCAATGCAAGGCTTGGAAGTATCTAAATGTAAAGTCAGCCAGAGTCTCTCTCAGCCATCAGTAGCAAAGATACCGTAAAACTGCTTGCCCGTGGGACTGTGCCAGATACCATGTTTACACGTGAATCATCTGCGGGACATTGGTTAGAAAAAAAATAAAACCAAAGCTGTGACATTGGCCACAGGATGAGTTATTATTGAGCATATGACAGTAATAAACCATGAAATTCCCTTCAGGTTTCCCTCTTCTCCAATTGCTTTTCCTGACCCTGTTCCCTGACAGCCTGCTCTCTCCACCTAATTGTTCCTTTCCCTAATTCTGCAGGGGTTACTAAAAGGCATGGGCAAGTTATCTTAGAATTTATTTTCCAGTTTGGTAACTAGTAACTTTTTCTCAGTGGTAGGTTCTAGGTGTGAGAATGTGATGACTCCCTGGCCTCCTGGCCTCTGCTCTTAGGGAAATGCATATTCTACCATGAGAGAAAACATCTGGAAGTGTAAGGAGAAATATTAAAATCCCTAATGAGTCAGCCAAGCAGCACAGCCAGGTCTATAAAAAAGACTGTGAGTCCACAAGGGATCTTTGTTTGAGGGGACCTGCAAGAAACCCCGTTCTAAAGCCCTAGCAGAGCCATAAGATTCACAGTAGCGACCACCTTTGCGTGACTGTATTTTTGTTGCCCCAAACAGTGATCTCGAAGAGGATGAATGAGAAACCCAAGCTCAGTTTTTCACTCTGCCACAGATCTCCTGGGTGATTGTGCCAACTGGCTTTGGTTGGAATTCATTTCACCTCGCGTGAAGAAGCAAATTGTCTACGCTTTCTTCTTACTTAAGGGAGCAAGGCAGTACCTCCAAAGGACAATTCATTCCACTTACCTGAAGGTGAGGAGAGCTATGCTCTGGAGGTGCTGATCTCCATCCAGGCTCTACAGCAAAACCAGCTGAACTGGCTTGCGCTCGGGGACAACCTCTTGCGCATACAATCTGCCTTTCTGCGGTCCCTCGATTGCCACAGTCATGTTGCTTTCAATTCTGAAGCCCAACCTGGATGCTCTTCCCTGAGGAGTAACATGCTCCAGTGCCTCCTGTGCTGAATGTAGAGTGTCCCTGTGAATCGCAAGGTTTACTAGAGACATATTTGGAAGGAGTCAGGCCCTGTCCGTCTCAAGACCTGACCCAGACTGCTAGGCAAGTGTTAAAAAAGAGAGTACTGGAAGGGCATGAAAATACATGAGTAAGTGATGGAATAGTTTGCATTTTTTTTGCTCTAAGAGGGAGAGAGATGATGTAGCAGATAAAAAGAAAAAAAAAGCCCAAACAAACCAACATAAACCAAACCAAACCGCCCCAATGTTTTAACTTATGTACAGAGCAAACTGGATGTGAAGTCCTTGAGGTGCACCAGCACTGTCAGTTTTGTGTGTTCCCTGGTTTGCTGCAAGCCCTGGGCTCCAGTAACCTGTGCTGGACACCTGCCAGTCTGCTCCATGGCTCCACGAGGGAGCGAAGCAGACAGTGCTGTGTATTAGAAACCAAGGTGTAGAAAAGTAGCTGACAGCATGGCTTGCTCCCTGCTGGCTGTGGGTTTAAGCCCTTAAAGCCAGAGGAGCTCAGGAGCTCCCAGAGGTATTTTTTCCTGCAGAACTGGTTTTCACGGTGTCGCAGTGGAGACGGACAGGACAAGTAATAGATCATGCAAAATGGCTACTTTATTGTTCTAACACAGCTTTTTAGACCCTTCTTTAGAGTATGTGTTAGTATATGATTGGTTTGGTTAGTAACTAACAATTCATGATTGGTGAGTTCGTTAGGACGGTTCTTCTTATCACTATCTTGTTTTTGTACTGGTCTTCTCGGATCTTTCCAGACTCTTCAAGGATATACTACAAGCTGCTCAAGGTCGCGCTGTTCTCGAACTGTCAGGAATTCCGTAGACTCGTTGCATGCCCCGACATCACAGCAAAGCTCCACTTCCATGTTTCATTCCTACCATTGAGATGAAGCTTTTTTCTCCCCTGTCTCATGAACTAGGGGTGGGATGCCGCTTCCCTGCATGTTGGCAAACACCGCTCGCATTTGAATGCTCTCATACTTCTTGTCTGATCAAGCAGATTCAGGAAGCAGGTAGGAGAGATGAGCCCGTGGCTTGTATCCTACGAAAGAGAGTAGGGATGCAAGCTGGGGGTAATCAAGCTCGCTCTATTTTTATTTATTTATTGATTGATTACACAAGGCCTTTGCTGTTCTGGATTCCAAAACTAGCAATAGTGAAGTGCGTGTGGGAGATAAACAGGATGGTTGTCTATGTGGTATTGGGTCAGGAAAGCAATTGCTTTGCAGTGTTGTGGAAGATGAGCAGTCAGACCCAGCCCTGAGCCTTCTCTTCTCCCCGCTGCACAGTGGCAGTTCCTTCCGCCTGCCCTGGTGTGCCATGTGCCCCGGCCCCTCACCATCTCGAAGGCGCTGAGCTGGGCCCGCACCGCGTTTGTCAGTGTCTTTCTGTCCTGGGGAGACCAGAATGGGACACGGGAGTCCGCATGGAGTCTCAAAAGTGCCAAATAAGAGAGGAGAGCGTTTTTTGTTTTTTTAAAGTGGGTTTGATTGGGTTTTATTGTTTTCTGCTTGGGTTTTATTGTTTTCTTATTGGTGTTTTTAATTGTTTATTGCCCAATCTTGCCAAAAGTTCTTCCCACCAGAACTCGAGGCTTGTGCTTCTCTAAAGAGCTGTCTCTCCATCTTGAATGTTTCCAGGGATGGGGCATCTACCTTCTTTGATGACCTGTTGCTATACTCTGCGCACTGCCCGGGTGGGTCTGGCTTCATCTTCACCCACGCATTCGGTAGCTGAGGCAAGAGCTAGCTGAGGGCAGCCACCCCCCAGTGGCTTTGATATCCTCAGAGTGACAAAATGCCACCTTCAGGCCCCAGTAACCTGGGTGGCGCTCCAGGGGAGTCCAAGAGTGGTGTCTGGCGGCGTCTGGTGATGTCCAGCGGTGTCTGGTGGCCTCTGGCGACCTCCAGCTGTCTCCGATGGTCCCCGCTGGTCTCTGTTCATCTCCAGTGGTCTCTGACGGTCTCCGGTGGTGTCCAGCAGTCTCCAGTGGGCTCCAAGGGATTCGTCCTGGTGCTGTGGTGCTGCCGGCCAGAAGATGGCAGCCCTTCTGCTCACCTCTTCCCCAGGGCTGAGGGCGGAGGAGATGGCCCCCCTCGATGAGGGGCAAGGGTGGGAAAGCAGGGCTCGTCTGCGGCTGTGAAGCCGGGTGATCTTCCTGATAAGCCTGCCGAGCGGACGCATGTGGCTGTGGATGGCCCACTTATGGCTGGCGTCGGCTGCGGGGGTGGTGCCGCTTGTTGGGAGCTGGCTGTTTAGAGGGTCCCTGAGAGCCCCCGGTGGTCCTGCGGCGCTTTGGGCACCATGGTGCCGGAGGAACCCCGGGCACGGTGGTGTAGTGCCCCGTCAGCCCTGCGCAAGGTGGATGTAGCTCCATTGCTTCTTCCTGCTCTTGAGGTGGATCCACCTCCACTGATTCTTCCTGCTCTTGAGGTGGATC
This sequence comes from Haliaeetus albicilla, assembly GCF_947461875.1. Classification (NCBI taxonomy): domain Eukaryota; kingdom Metazoa; phylum Chordata; class Aves; order Accipitriformes; family Accipitridae; genus Haliaeetus; species Haliaeetus albicilla. The sequence goes on from NW_027212500.1 coordinate 21,265, forward strand.
CACCTCCACGGGCTCGTCGCCATTCTGTGGCGGGTCGACCTCCGTGGACTCGACTCGCCTGCCGTAGGTAGGTGTTGCTCCTCCCACCAGCCTGCTTGCGTTTTTTTGGGCTGTGGAGGCATCCTCAGTGGCTCCAAGAACCTCTTCTGTCTCTTCCCACTGACCGTGGGTTCTCGCCTCGCTTCGCCGGGTCCTCCTCTACCAAGCACGCTTGGTGTCAGAGTCTCTAGCTGCAGAGCGAGCTGTGGGCCGGCCGCAGGGGTGCCAGCTTGTGTAACGGAAGGCTTGTGACGTCACCACTGGAAGTTGCTGTGGCTGGTATGGTGGCCCATGTTGCCCCATTCCGGGTGGCCATTTTGCTTGCCAGAGAGAAAGGCTGCCCCTCGGGCGCCGGGACTGCCCTCCAGCTGCCCTTGTGTGCCCTGGGCTCCAGCCCCCTCCTCGTGCCAGGCCCGGAGTCCCCTCAACAGGACAGTGGCCGCAGTGTCCCGGGAGGGTCGGGGAGTCTCCGTTAGCCTCCAACCGCTCTGCTCCCTGCAAGTGGCGTTGTCCCCGCACCTGACAGCAGCAGAGAGGGGCAGAGGGGAGGAGAGGGCCTGGCGTCCTCCGGGCTGCTGCGCAGGGGTGACAGGAGGAGTCCACTGTAGGGCCACCGAGGGAGGTCGTTGGGGCCTGGAGGTGGGGTTTTCAGTCTGAGGACGGGGAGGCCCGTGGGAGCTTGCTGTCGCCGGCTACTTCTGGCCTCAGCTACCAAATGGGTGGTTGAAGATGAAGCCAGAGCTGCCCTGGCGTTGCTCAAAGAATAGCTGCAGATGGGTCGTGCCTCTAGACAAGCACGCAGGACCGATTTGATCTCGGCTATGGGCTCTTCAGGGGAGTGCTTAGGGTGAAGGGTGTGTAGGTGCTTGTCTCCCATCAGGTGATTGCCATGTACAGTGTAAAAGCTGCGGGGAGTACCACATCAGTTAAGGAGTAAATAAAGGGAGGTGTTTTTCCTTCCTCCACAGTGACTCAATGAGAAGCAGTCTGCAAACAGAAACCTTGCTGACTGTGGCTGGAAGAAGGAAACTGAAGCTGGCTGTGAAGGTGTTTCTGGTGACGGCTTGCTGTGCCTGTGCTGCCACGGTGACAGCACATCCCAACGTGCCCCTTTGTCCTGTGTCATTCCAGTCCTCTGCTTTCATGGCCTGTATAGATACAGAAGGCAATGCTGACTTCTAACGTGTGCGCTGGTGTCATGGGGGAAGGTGTCATCTCTCCGCTATTTACTAGTTTCCTTTCTCCCTTTGGCTCGTGCTTCTTCTCTCAAGACCACTGTGCAGACCGCATCTGTAGAGGATTGTTTGTGTTTTCTTTGGGTTAGATTTTTGCTAGCTTTTAGGTGAGAGAGAGAGGTGGCGCAGGTGGGGAGGAGGTGCTGATGAGCACTGTCATTTTCCTGTAATGAAAACCATTCTGGATGATGGAGATGTCAGGACACCTTTTCTATCTTCCTGCCATACTTGTTGCCATGATGCCGCGTGAGCAGGAACAAAGTAGGAGATAGGTTTAGGCAGTAGTGGCCAGAGGGCAGCTTGTCTCTAGGATATTTCCTTGGCCTGAGTTGATAGGCAAGTAATCTTTATTGGAAAATGTTCTGCTATGAGTGTGCTTGTGAATACTTAGCCCGGTGCAACTGTGACTCCTGGGAGGAGATTAACTCAAGGGCGTGCCTGCCTCTATCAGCTTGATAATAGCTGATAGATGATAGAGATAAAACCTCCTTTGTTTTTCCTCAGATTGCATTATTTCTTCTTTTCTTGGGTACACTTTTAGGTTATGTATGTTATAAAGACTTGGATAATTTTTCTTGAGTCAAGTTATTTAATGAATCACTCAGGACAATTACTATTTGAGTGAATTGACTTTGGTTCTTCATGAACTTCTTCCTGAATACAAAACTGGGTTTGCATCATTGGGACTAAAGGAGAAGAAGGTACTGCGGAACTACCAGGGGGTTCTCTGACTTTATAGTCCCACAGGGAACACTGGAAGTGAAAGCTGAATTTGCCTGCCTCTTCACTGTATGTCAATACTAATAATCTCGATAAAGCCTATGTATTCAGTGCTACATTTTTGCACAGTTTCACAGCAATGTGCAGACATTTGAAAGTAGTACAGGCTCTTCTCTTAACTCATTTCCTCTTTGAGAAGGTACAATATATTTTCTAAAAGGGAGAGAAGATGAAACTATTTCAGTTGACTTGCTTAGACTATGTTCCTTAGGGAGCTACCGCGGAACCGATTCTTGATGTGTGCACTGTGTTGCTCCCTGGAGGTTCACCTTCCCTTGAGGGGCGGCGGGGGGACGTGTGTCATACCGACAAGTCACCTCCAGCAATCATTCCACGGGCTGTCACTGTGCCCAGGAGGCCCGGGGGTCTCTCCCTGCCCTTGGCGGCCATGCCCTGGGCCCAGCTGCTGCGTGTCCCTGGCGCCTGCTCTGCCACTCGGCTCGCAAGGAGAAGCCTGGTGCTGTTCCTCTTCTCTCGGGCCATGGCAGGAACCAAGCGTGCAGCGCAGAGACCGCCCCTATTAGCCGTCCCCTCTCTGCACCAGAGCTAAAGCCTATGCAGCCCCGCAGCCAGGAGGAGCAGGGACTTGATGTGGCTGGACACAACCCCTTTTCGTGGGGCGTAAGGGGGGTGATTTCGGCAGCCGCAGCCTGGAGGCAAGCCAAAGTGTAACCAGAGCCATAGGTTGGGATGGTGGGTGCCAAGAGCCCGCCACGGAAGTAAGCCAGGCTTTGAGAAACAAGTGCGCGGAGGTGACCCCGGTGTGGTGGAAGGAAAGGTTGGTCGTATTCAGACGTGGACCATTTGGATCCGTGACCAAAGCCCAGCCAGGCAAAGGACAGACAGCTCTTCCAAACTGTCAAAATAGCCCATTGCTGCTATTGCCGTCACATCCCCTTGTCCCACTGAAACCCAGCTGCACAGCCTTTCTATTAAACACACGCGTTGGCCGTGTTTATATGGGATACCAAAGGCGCTTCAGCCATGGGTGAAACTTCCACAGCTCACCTGTGACTTGAACCTTTCTGAGAGTTCTTTGCCTACCTCGGTTTGTGGGAAGATGTTCGGATCTTGCCTCAAACCCTGGCAAGTCTCCTTTTCCTTTAGGATTTAGTATTTTGAGTACTGAGAGATTAAGAGAGGTAGTCTCCTTGCCATTTTGTGCGTTGGTGCCAAAATGGATCTGTACCTTCAGACTATGTAAATAAGGGCATGTAGGCCACAGACATTCCTTTGGTTGTGGTGATGCCAGAGGTGAAAGACAGGGGTTTGGTTCCCTCTGCAGGAACTCTGCAGAGATGTAGAGAGCATGCACGGTTTCCTCACCGTTCCTTACCAAGGCACCAAGGGACACTTGCTACCACGCTGTCAGGGGAGGTTCGGACTTGACATGAGGAGACATTTCTTTGCCAAGAGGGTGGTCACACCCTGAAACAGGCTTCCTGGAGAGGTGGTGGATGCCCCGTGCCTGTCAGTGTTGAAGAGGCATTTGGACAATGCCCTTAATACCATGCTTGAACTTTTGGTCAGCCCTGAAATGGTCAGGTAATTGGACTAGATGATGGTTGTAGGTTCCTTCCAGCTGAACTATTCCATTCTATTCTATTCTGTTCTACTCTGCTCTGTTCCCTGTGCTCACCATGAGTCAAATACCAACGAGACTGTTATTTGCCTGAAACGCCAGGGGGGTTTCAGCTCCAGAACCACTTTGAAGGACACATAACACAAAGGTTGCAAGTGGAAACAGGCTATTATTTTTATTTTTCTGAGTCTGTTTCAGAGCTGATGCTCACAAGCCTTAACACAATGTGCCTGTGTAGCCAGGAGCAGGCTGATGCATTCTTCAGTTGAGCTTGAGAAAACATCCTTTGCAGCCTGGCAAAGGCAAGTCCCAGAGCTACAGAAAGTAGCAGGAGGAATACAGGCCAAGCAGTCCCTGTTTCCTGAAGAGTGAGAACGTGCAGAATGAGGATCAGGACCGACCACACACAAAAGAAGAAGGAGGAGGAGGAGGAGGTGTGTGGTACCGTGGGGTATTTTCCAAAGTATGACAGGTAGAGGTGAAAAGCGTATTTTTGCGTTCGGCAACTTGCTCCGCCGCTGTGCTTCTTGGCCAACGATGCACAAAAGGCGCTCTCGTGCCGGCCCTGCGCTTGATTTGCGTGCAGGGAGAGGTGAAAAGTGGCAGCTCGTGATGGGGCAGCAAGCCTGGAGCCCTTCCAAGCACAGGCTGTTTTGCCCAAGCCATAAGCCCTGGGGAAATGGAGCTAAGGGAAGAGCAGAGCTCGCTCCCGCTCCCGCTCCAGACTTGCACTGGGCAAGAGAGCCCGAGAGAGGCAGGGCACGAGCGGTGCCTTGGAGGTGCAAGAGCAGCAGGCAGGGAGCTAGGCGAAAGGGCCCAGAGGAGCCCTGACAAGGGGCTGTGCTCAGTGCTACAGAGGACAAGAAGCAACCCCCGGGAGCATCCCTTGGAGCCCGGCCTGGGAGTCCGAAAGCTTCCTCCCCCCGGATGCGGGGCACGAGGGCCACCTTCGTGGAGCACGAGCAGCAGGCACCTAGCCACAACGGCCCAAAGGAGCCCTGGCGAGGGGCCGTGCTCAGTGCTGCAGAGGAAGGCAAAAAACCCCCGGGGACACTTGCTAGCCCACCGTGGGGGAAAAAAAGCCTTCCTCCCCCTAGCTGCAGGGCACGAGAGGCCATCTTCGTGGTGCACGAGCAGCAGGCAGTAACCTAGCCAAAATGGACCGGAGGAGCCCTGGCAAGTGGTCCTGCTCAGTGCTGCAGAGGAAGGCAAAAAACCCCCGGGGCCCAGTGCCAATCTGCGCCGGGGGAAAATTCCTTCCTGACCCCAGAGCTGGCGATCAGCTATTCCCTGAGCACGTGAGCAAGACCTGCCTCCTGGTCCCGCAGACTGGTCACGCCTCCCAGGGGATGCCCAGCCCCAGATTTCGTCAAGGCCGCTACCCAAGATGATTTTGCTCCTTTGGAGGAAGCTCTCCTCTTCGGGATGCACCCGAGACTCCTCCCAGGCATCTCCCAGAGTCTTTTAGCCTCTGCTCTAACTACCTAATGCCTCAGGTAGCAGCCCCAGACTCTTCCAAGGAAGCTACCCAAGACGATTTTTCTCCTTTGCAGGAAGCTCTCTCCTCTGGGATCGACCCAAGACTCCTCCCAGGCATCTCCCAGAATGTTTTGACCTCTGCGTTCGGGACCGGAGATCCCAGCTGCCTGCCCCAGACTCCTCCAAGTAAGTAGCTCAAGACATTTTTTTTCTCCTGTAGAGAAATCTCTCAACTCCGACAGCCACCTGAGACTCCTCCCAGGCATCTCCTAGAGTCTTCTGTCCTCTGCTTTACCTACCTAAGGTCTCAGGTAGAAGCCCCAGACTCCTCCAAGGAAGCTACCTTTGAGGTTTTTTTCTTTTTTGGAGGAACCTCTGCCCTCCGGGATCCCCCTGTGACTCCTTCCAGGCGTCTCCTAGAGTCTTTTGGCCTTTTCTTATAAGGAGCTGAGATCCCAGGTAGCAGCCCCAGACTTGTCTAATGAGGCTATCCCGGATGATTTTTCTCCTTTGGAGGAAGCTCTTTCCTCCGGGATCCACCCGAGACTCCTCCCAGGCATCTCCCAGAATCTTTTGGCCTCTGCTTTACGGACCTAAGATCCTAAGAAAAGATAGCTATGAAAAGGCCAAAAGGCTCTGGGAGATGCCTGGGAGGAGTCACAGGTGGATCCCAAAGGGGAGAGCTTCCTCCAAAAAAGAAAAAACCTCAAGGGTAGCTTCCTTTTAGGAGTCTGGGGCTGCTACCCAAGATCTTGCACGAGCAGCAGGCAGTAACCTAGCCAAAATGGACCGGAGGAGCCCTGGCAAGTGGTCCTGCTCAGTGCTGCAGAGGAAGGCAAAAAACCCCCGGGGCCCAGTGCCAATCTGCGCCGGGGGAAAATTCCTTCCTGACCCCAGAGCTGGCGATCGGCTATTCCCTGAGCACGTGTGAGCAAGACCTGCCTCCTGGTCCCGCAGGCTGGTCACGCCCCCCAGGGGATGCCCAAGCCCTGTTCTCCCTGAACCTGGAGCCACCTCGGGGCTTCCGAGAGTGGCCAAGTGCCCCCGGCCTGATCGACCTTGGGGGCAAGAATCCTTCCCACGCCTTCGGGCCACCAGCGGGTGCTCCAAAGCACTGGGAGCCCTGGCAACATCTCTGCATCCCACTTCTTACGGCTGCTGCCACTGGTTCCGCAGGGAGTGAGGACGGCGAGCTCTGCAGTGCTCCTCAAGAAGGCATTCCCTTGGTCTTGCCACAGCTCTCCATCCAAAAAAGCCTGATGGCCTCGGGCACCTCCAGGGCTTGGTGGTTCTTCTCGTCTCCAGCAGCCTGGTGCAGCCTCCGGTCTTCCTCCCTCAGCGCCCGGCAAGTAATTCCAGCGGCTCCTCACAGACTTCCTCTGGGATGTCTCTGGGCCGCCTGCCAGGCAGACTGGCAGTGGGACAGGGGAGGCTGCCCCTTTTATAGTGCCCCGGGGCATTGTGACTGCTGCGTTGCCGGGTGGTGGCACTGCGACACGGGGGGGTGGTGTGAGGGGGCCCCCCGTGCGCAGCGCTGCCCGCCGCCCCTCGGCCCAGCATCCTTCGGAGGAAGGCCTTTGGGGCGCCGGCCCCGGGGGCTGTGTGGCGTTACTGAGTCCAGAAGTTTGGCAGAAAATAAACCGCCTTGCGTTCCAGCTTATCCTCAGATGTCAGAGGGGCTAGGGACGGCTGGGTTTAATTTCTGAGTGATGTCCAATTCGACGCTCTAAGGGTGGTCGCGTTCAATGTGCTGAACTATCACGATGAGGGATGCCCTTAATAGCGTACTGCACTCTGGCTTAGCTGCGTTCAATGCACGAGAATGACCAGACTTAGGGAGTTTGGTTGCGCTAACAAATTATCACGACTAGATGAATGAGCAGCGCAGTTTATTAAAGCAACGGTACAGGTGCTTTTGGATTGCCCGTGATAAATAGACTGTCTGCAAAGCACGTGCAGGTGACAATACAGTCGCCTACAGGCGCGTTAAATGATGAAAGAAAAGAACTCTAAAGAATTCTAAGTTTCCCGGGGAAGCACTCAGTACAGCCGAGTGTTCAAATCTCACACAATAGGCAACCCTATGGCGGGGGGGAGAGAGGCTCAGCCCATCGACTGATCCCAGAAGTCAGCGATGTCCTCCCGACTTGTCTGTGATGGTGTCTTCCCTGACATTTCTCCTCTCTTAAGCCCTTTTATGTTTTCTGAGTTTTTTGGTGGAGCTTGAGTGACTCTAGTCACACATACCTTTCCTTTGATTGGTATAAAGTTCTCTCGGTTTGCTTTTAAAGGTATACGCTAGAGAAAATTCAGAGCGCGTGCTCAGTGGGGGTTGGTCGCACCTTGGAGATGGGTAACTTTGGGGGTGGAGGTGTGTTTTGGTATTATAATGAGCAGAGTTCACCTGAAACATGTCCAGAAGAACAAGATGGGCTTCGTCAGCATCAAACTGCTGACATCCTTGAAGAAGGTAGGCAGCCCGTTGCGTTGGCCAGCCGGGGTGGGAAGTGGCCTCCACGTGGAGGATGCCTGGGTGTCTGGGTGTGCTCTGGCTGTCTGCGGTGAGGTGCTCGGGGAGGTCCAGGCTCTGCTCAGGCTGCCTGTGTCCCGGCAAAGCGCTGGTGGTGCAGAGCTGGGCCCTGCTGTCTGCCTTCAACGTGCTGCAGCAGTTCTCCACCCAGGGAGGGTGGCTGGGGAAGCGGTGAGGGGTCCTCAAACCCCAAGCCCAGGGCTGGGTTCACCTCTTCTGCCCGTGGTTCCCCCAGGCTGCTTTGAGAGAGGAGAGCTCGTCCTCCGGCGCTGAGGCTCCTTTACATTTGGGTTTGGGGCTTTCTCTTTTCTTTTGTTTTTTCCTCCTCCTCTTGAGCAGAATAACCCTCTGTGGCCCCCGAGAGCTGCGGGCGGTGGCGGTGCAGCTGCTCCAGGGGACGGTTTTGGAGCAAGGACAATGCTTGGGGCGAGTCAGCGTGCGAGGCGAGACGCTGAGCAGCAGTGGCACCGGGAGCTGCGCCGTGCTGTCGCCGACGGCACTGCGCCTGCCCAGGGTCCAGCGCAGCTCCCGCCGCCCCAGCGGCACCACTGGGACTGCCCGAAGGAAGGGGCTCGGCCCCCCCCCGACCCCCCGGTGCTGGGGGACCGCCCCGACGGGGACCTCACCCTGCACCTTCTGCAAGCCAGACCCAGAAAGGTGAGGCTGCTTCTCGAAGGTGCCGTTGGCTGCGTTGCTCCCAGGTCGTGGAGCTCGCATGGGAAATGGGCAATAAAAGAGGGATGAAGTTTCCAGGCTCTTTCTGGCCGGTGCAGTGATTTGGGTTTTTTTGGGGGGTTGGTGGTTTTTTTTTTTCCTTCTGATTTCCACTCCCCCCCTTCTCCCCCCGCCACTTCCCGGTCTTGCAGCTGCCCAAGGTGCAGCCAGACAAGGGGAGGAGGGTCCCTGCGTGGCCTGCAGCTCCCTCCCTCGCCATTCTTGGGGTGATTTGGGGTTATTTTGCTGTGTCAGTGAGGCAAAGCTGGGCTCTCCGGGGCTGAGGTCAGTGGGACCCGAGGAAGGCCGTGATGGTCTTGAGGCTTTGAAGGGCTTTGCACCGAGCCCTGTCCCCGCTGGAGGGGACGCTGGTGGTGTTCAAGACGAAGGCCTTGCAGCCCCTGCTGTCGTGTGTGCCCGTGTCCCCCCCGGCCCCCGAGGTCTGTCCTTGTCGCAGGGGCTCTGTGCTGCTTTCTGCGTGGGGCCGTGTCCGTGAGTCCTGCAGGGAGCTGTCTGTCCTGGCTTCCCCACCAAAGGGCTGCTCCCCCTGGGGAAGGGGAGAGGGGAGTCGTCCGCGTCCCGCCCCACCGTTGCCTGCCCCGCTGGTGGTGACTCGGCCCTGGGGGTGGCTCGGTTCCCCTCGGGGCTTTCCCCGGCTCGGATCTGGGGCTCAGCGGGGCTTTTGCACCTCTTGGGTGCTGTTTCTTGGTGCCCCCTGCTCTCCCTCCCCCTCCCACACAGGCACAGAGCGGTTCTGGAGAAGGAGCTTTTAATTGAAAAGACAAGAGGAAAGGTCCCATCCAAGCTGGTCTAACCCCTCCCTACCCCCCTCCCCGGCCCCCCCTTCAACAAGTACCCCCCCTCCTCTTCCATCCCCCACTCCCCCCATCTCCATCCCTCTCACCCCTGTCTAATCCCCGCCCCCCCCCACACCCCCACGTTGGCCGCAAGAGCCCTGCGCTTGCTGGGTGGCATTGGCAAGGAGCTCTGCGCCTGCCTCTTCCTCCGCTTGCCTGCCGTGGCAGGTGGGGATGGTGGCAGGTCCATCCCCGCATCCTGCCACGGCTCCTGGGGCTCCATCCCGATGATGTTGAATATTTCTAGGCTCAGCATGGCGTCGCTGAGCTCGGGGATGCAGTAGTCAGGGGTGAGCATCTCCTCAGGCAGCGAGAGCGAGCTGAAGTCGCGGTGGGGGGTGGCTGCGCCGGTTCCACCAGCGTCCCCAGGCATGGGGCTGCTGCTGGGAGCATGCTGGCTGACCGCCAGCCCGCCCAGGGAGCAATCAAAGAGCATTAGGGCCTCTTGGAGAGCCACGGCAAGGGCATCTCCAAGGGCTTGGCTGTGGGGGACGTCGCTCCCCGGGGGGATGTCGCTGCCCGGGGGTGCCCCCGCAGGGGTGGCCGTGCTGGAGATGTTGATCTTCGCCAGCTGCCCCTCGATGTGCTGGTAGCCGGGGATGGCTGTCAGCAGCGCCGGAGGGGCTGGGGCCACCCCACTCCTCTGATTTTTGTAGGGTGCGAGGTATCGTGGTTGGCCCTGGGGGGTCCCTGGGGCTGCCCAGGCCAGGGGGGCCCCGCAGCCCCCGGGACCCCACAGGGCAGCACCCGGCAGAGAAGCGGCGCCTTGGCCGAGCGTGGCGGTGGCCGGCGGAGGCAGGTGGGTGGTTGTCCACTGGATGCGGAAGACGCGGGGGTCGAAGAGGCAGCCACATGGAGCCCTCTGCAGCCCTGTGTGGGTGAGGGGGAGCCGTGCTGGGGCGGGGGGACTCTCCAGGGGCACCCGCCGAGCCGGCCCCGATGGCCGACATCCCCCAGCTCTGGGCCAGGGGCGTGGGGAGCTTGTGGCCGGGGCGATCCCCACAGGGTGAGCTGCTGTGCCGGTGGGACGGGGTTGCAAATCGGGGAGGAGACTCGCATCTAGGAGGTGAAACGGGAGAGGTGGCCCCAAATATTTGGGAAATTCTCTGCAGATGGGCTTTCCTGGGCACGCGCCGCCCGGGCGAGGGCAAGGATGCTCACCGGGGCTTGCTGAACCCCCATGTGAAAAGTGTCGGGGGAAGGGGTGTGATGGGGATGGGGAAGGTGCCAGAGCAGACTGGGGTGCCATACCTGCTGGTGGTGCCTGGGGGGCCTGGGGTGGCTGGGCTGCAGGGAAGGGCTGCTCCCGCGCGGGCAGGCGGCACAGGTTGGCTGAGCCTAAGAGAGAGAGGAGCGATGGCCGGCGGTCACCTCTGCTCTTGCCCCCCAAGAGCGTCCCTGGGCTGCAGGGGTTGGGGTCGGTCCCTACCTCGGGGGTAGAAGGTTTTGGGGAGCGTGAATGGCTGGAAAAGCTGGGGCGCCGAGGGGCCCCAGGGCCCAGGCAGTGGGAGCTGCACTGGTGGCCGTGCCATGGTCCCTTCTGGCTGTTGGCTGCCAAGGACTCTTTGGCGTCTCCCCGGAAGGAATGCGGGGGCTCCCTGTGTTCCGCCCCACCCCCAAGAGCCTCCCCAGCTCCTCCTGGGGAGGGAAAGGGTTAAGGGAGGCTGGGGTGCCCCCGGGGCCTACAGGCGGCTCTCAGGGTCTGCGGGTGCAAATCCTCTTTGCTTTCAACAGTATTTTTCCGGTGGGGGAAGAAGAACAAGTTGATTCAGCCGAGCCGAGCGGGGACCAAGCTGCAGCCGCAGCCTCCTTGCGCCAGATGGCAAATGCGTTTGCGACTGTTGCCCGTGCTTCTGTTCGCTGCGTTGACCGGAGCGAGGCAGAAATAGGAAAAAGGACCTCGAGGGCGCGAAGGAAGGTCACGCGGTGTCGCTCGGTGGCACGCTTTCCCCCAGCCCTCGCTCCAGTAGTGCTGTCAGGTCTTTTAGTCTCCTGATGGGAAAAGCAGCAGCTCTGGATCCCCCTCGGAGGGGGCGGCGCTTTCCCTGGGTGCGTGACACCCAGGAGGAGACGGTACCCGCCGCCGCGTGCTCCCAGAAAAGGACTGGATTCTGCCCAACGTCCGGTGTCGGGGCGCTGGGGCTGTTTGCGCTCTACGGGACCCCAGGGATGGGGTTAGTACATCCCCTCCTCGTGCTTGGAGGATTCGGCACTAGCAAGGACCCCCTGGTACCAAGGACACAGGCCTCTCGCTCCCGCTGTGTGAACAGTGTGTGGCCTGGGGGAGTCGGGACAACTGCCGTGAACTGGAGGCCAAAGATCTCTCCTGGCCTGGATCCTGTTAATTAAAGAGATGGCGCTCTGTTGGTGAGGCACCTCTGGCTGCAAGATTGTGCAAGGCCATCTGCTGCATAACTTGTGGCAGGGACCGATGCTGGGGGCGTGAAGGCAAGCGCGCTTCTAAAACCATAAAACTCCGTTTCATTTCAGAGCGCAGCTGAGCCACCCCGCTCCTCAACACTCTGCCATCTGCACCGCTGTGGCTGGGACCGGGCAGTGCTGCACATCCCAAAGGCCACCAAGTCACACCCGTGTCCCTGCTGCTTTGCCGGGAGCTTCTGCGATGCGAGCGATGTTCTGGGGGCTGATCTCTTGGACTGCAGCTACTCAGTCCCTGACCGGCAGCTGGTCAGGAGGGTTGCGTCCCAGGTGGAATTCCACCTCTCTGACGGGAACCTGGCCAAGGATGCTTTCCTCCTGAAACATGTCCAGAAGAACAAGATGGGCTTCGTCAGCATCAAACTGCTGACGTCCTTGAAGAAGGTAGGCAGCCCGTTGCGTTGGCCAGCCGGGGTGGGAAGTGGCCTCCACGTGGAGGATGCCTGGGTGTCTGGGTGTGCTCTGGCTGTCTGCGGTGAGGTGCTCGGGGAGGTCCAGGCTCTGCTCAGGAAGCCTGTGTCCCGGCAAAGCGCTGGTGGTGCAGAGCTGGGCCCTGCTGTCTGCCTTCAACGTGCTGCAGCAGTTCTCCACCCAGGGAGGGTGGCTGGGGAAGCGGTGAGGGGTCCTCAAACCCCAAGCCCAGGGCTGGGTTCACCTCTTCTGCCCGTGGTTCCCCCAGGCTGCTTTGAGAGAGGAGAGCTCGTCCTCCGGCGCTGAGGCTCCTTTACATTTGGGTTTGGGGCTTTCTCTTTTCTTTTGTTTTTCATCACGACTAGATGAATGAGCAGCGCAGTTTATTAACGCAACGGTACAGGTGCTTTTGGATTGCCCGTGATAAATAGACTGTCTGCAAAGCACGTGCAGGTGACAATACCGTTGCCTACAAGCGCGTTAAATGATGAAAGAAAAGAGCTCTAAAGAATTCTAAGTTTCCCGGGGAAGCACTCGGTACAGCCGAGTGTTCAAATCTCACGCAATAGGCATCCCTATGGCGGGGGGGGAGAGAGGCTCAGCCCATCGGCTGATCCCAGAAGTCAGCGATGTCCTCCCGACTTGTCTGTGATGGTGTCTTCCCTGGCATTTCTCCTCTCTTAAGCCCTTTTATGTTTTCTGAGTTTTTCGGTGGAGCTTGAGTGACTCTAGTCACACATACTTCTCCTTTGATTGGTATAAAGTTCTCTCGCTTTGCTTTTAAAGGTGTATGCTAGAGAAAATTCAGAGCGCGTGCTCAGTGGGGGTTGGTCGCACCTTGGAGATGGGTAACTTTGGGGGTGGAGGTGTGTTTTGGTATTATAATGAGCAAAGTTCACCCAAAGGACCTGCTGTTGCGTGTGAGTACCCCAGAACTGGGCATGTGTGATAGAAACCAGAAGCAGGGCATTAGCTCAACAGAACCCCCATTGTGTTACCTCCTTGCTTCAGTGGATTCAATGCAGGGAGCAAGCGTTCTCGTTCCGATCGTTCCGGTTCCCTATCCCTGCGATCACAGAGCCTGGCCACGAGGTCTCGGCTCCGCTCCACCCTCTGTGTTCCTTTTCAGAGTCAGCATACCAAGCTCCCCTGGTGTTGCTGACGTCTAAAGTTGCAGGTCACGTTGCTTAGGGAGCTACCACAGAACCGATGCTTTACGTGTGCACTGCGTTCCTCCCTGGAGGTTCACCTTCCCTTGAGGGGCGGGGGGTGCGTGTGTCATACCGACAAGTCACCTCCATCCAGCAATCATTCCACGGGCTGTCGCTGTGCCCAGGAGGCCCGGGGGTCTCTCCCTGCCCTTGGCGGCCATGCTCTGGGCTCAGCTGCTGGGTGTCCCTGGCGCCTGCTCTGCCACTCGGCTCGCAAGGAGAAGCCTGGTGCTGTTCCTCTTCTCTCGGGCCATGGCAGGAACCAAGCGTGCAGCGCAGAGACCGCCCCTATTAGCCGTCCCCTCTCTGCACCAGAGCTAAAGCCTGTGCGACCCCGCAGCCAGGAGGAGCAGGGACTTGATGTGGCTGGACACAACCCCTTTTCGTGGGGCGTAAGGGGGGTGATTTCGGCAGCCGCAGCCTGGAGGCAAGCCAAAGTGTAACCAGAGCCATAGGTTGGGATGGTGGGTGCCAAGAGCCCGCCACGGAAGTAAGCCAGGCTTTGAGAAACAAGTGCGCGGAGGTGACCCCGGTGTGGTGGAAGGAAAGGTTGGTCATATTCAGACGTGGACCATTTGGATCCGTGACCAAAGCCCAGCCAGGCAAAGGACAGACAGCTCTTCCAAACTGTCAAAATAGCCCATTGCTGCTATTGCCGTCACATCCCCTTGTCCCACTGAAACCCAGCTGCGCAGCCTTTCTATTAAACACACGCGTTGGCCGTGTTTATACGGGATAGCAAAGGCGCTTCAGCCATGGGTGAAACTTCCACAGCTCACCTGTGACTTGAACCTTTCTGAGAGTTCTTTGCCTACCTCAGTTTGTGGGAAGATGTTCGGATCTTACCTCAAACCCTGGCAAGTCTCCTTTTCCTTTAGGATTTAGTATTTTGAGTACTGAGAGATTAAGAGAGGTAGTCTCCTTGCCATTTTGTGCGTTGGTGCCAAAATGGATCTGTACCTTCAGACTATGTAAATAAGGGCATGTAGGCCACAGACATTCCTTTGGTTGTGGTGATGCCAGAGGTGAAAGACAGGGGTTTGGTTCCCTCTGCAGGAACTCTGCAGAGATGTAGAGAGCATGCACGGTTTCCTCACCGTTCCTTACCAAGGCACCAAGGGACACTTGCTACCACGCTGTCAGGGGAGGTTCGGACTTGACATGAGGAGACATTTCTTTGCCAAGAGGGTGGTCACACCCTGAAACAGGCTTCCTGGAGAGGTGGTGGATGCCCCATGCCTGTCAGTGTTGAAGAGGCATTTGGACAATGCCCTTAATACCATGCTTGAACTTTTGGTCAGCCATGAAGCGGTCAGGAAGGAGGACTAGTAGGAACTTGTAGGTCCCTTCCAGCTGAACTATTCTATTCTCATTCAGAATGTGAATAGAGAAGAAGAAGTAGTTTTTCCCACTTTGTTGGAATTTGACAGAAAGTAAATTAAAGATGCCTTGTCCAAAGTTGCACAGCAGTTTAGCAATTGCATTTCAAAACGGTGTTTTGGCAGTTGAAGAAATTACACTGCCAATAGAGCTGTTTAGGAAAAAAAAGGAGTAGTTTTGCAGAGGATGTGTGAAGGCCTCTAGAAAAACATCTTTAAAGAGCCTGTGGATGTTTCCCATGGAAAGCACTGATTTTGTTTGAAAGCTAAGGCTCTTTCAGCTTGGGCATCTTTTAGTTTTAGAGCAAAAACTTAGTATTTCTCAGAGGAAACAGGAACTCGTACAAATTGAGTTGAATCCTCAGCTTCCTATTTAAAAATGTCTTTAAGGGAAGTGTACCATCAGGCCACAACTGTGCAATGGCATTAGTCCCGAAGTTAATCCCAATGGCATTAGTCCCTAAATTAATCCCAGATGCATACCAGTTCACAAGGAAGCCACCTACTTGGTTGTCTGATTCATGAAATCTCCCCTGGCATGTAAGGCTCACATTGAATCCCATCCTACCATCACCTTTAACACACTTGTTTTACCCACACTTTTATGCTTCATAAAATGAGCTTCCATAAGTGTTAGCAACTCCAAGTCAGCACCCATTCTTTTGATAAAAATAACCTGCTACGAGTGTCTGAGCAATCATAGTTAAATTATACCACCACTTCCATACAGTTCTGTAACAATATTCCTCTAGTGGTTCTGATACAACAGAGCTTCTCTATCTAATAGTTAATGGTAACACACTTTGATAAGTAAGGAACACATAGATCAATATACTTTTCCAGGGGAAAATATTTTAAAGACTGTACATTAGTATAACTCAGAAGGCAAAACCCCTCAAAGTCTGGAGGAAGATGCAAAAGTGCTTCTTTGCAAGAGGGTTTTTGTCCACTCTTACTTAAGTCAACTGAAGGGAAGATCTGAGTAAAGCCACGGTGCCTTCTCCCACCCGACTCTGGCCATTCACCGAGATCCAGTGCTTAGCGCTGTTCCCAAACAGTTTCCACTGAGACCGGATGAACTGTCAGATGCTACCATGATTTATAAACTTAAGCTCCCAGTCTCTCCTGCCATTTCCACATCCACTTCTTCCCTTTCTGATAAGGCATGAATCATCATCAGAAATCCCTCTCCAGCCCATTAACAACCTAAACATTGCACAGGCTCATAGAAGTACACAGGTGACTATCGTTACATCTGCCTCTGTATTAGAGGGATCAGCACTGTAAAAATACCTGCAGTCAGCAAATATTCGTGTTGCATTTATGAGCATTTTCATTCCAGTACACACATTATGAAACAATATTATGGTGGTAGGAAGGCTAGGTAGGTATTCCAGCAAGGAAGACTGCTTTGCTGCTATATTAATACCTTATATTATAGTGCAATAATCCTGTGCTCTACAGAGTCTCAGACTGGTTCATTGGAGCGGGGCGGGGGGGAAGTGTATGGCTTTAAACAGCTTGCAGTATTGGGTCAAAAAAGGCACAGATGTTGCAGCAAATCCTTGAAACAACATAAACTCACCATGCTCATCTGAGCCTATCCAAAAAAGTATTCACCGTGGCCAGACCAAGGGTTCTGTGCCTGGCTAATTCAACAGCAGGGCACCCTGCGTGGGAGAACCACTAATCCTGAAACGTAGCATTAAAGAAGACGAGACCAAGGCTACAGAGACTTTTGTGAAACTGAGCATAAGAAAAGAATCATACCTTCCTGAGCCTCAAAAGAATTTCTACAAAATCTTAGATATTTCTGCGATGACTTCAGGAGATAATCTTACAGCAAGTGACTCCTAACAGAATTTTCAGATGCCTTTAGGAATAAGGAAGGACTCTAGTAATCTCTCACCCTCATAGGCAGTCTCGAGAAAGCATATGCCTGAGAAACAGAGGAAAACCAGAGTGAGGAGATGGGGAAGTTGAGAACATTATTCGCAGTAGCTGCTCTCATTTGACCAGATCAAGACTGGCACAGTGTTAGCAGAGGTATGGAATAGATGTGAAAGCCTCAGACGTTTCTGCCCAGCGGGTAACACTGTGGGATGTAAATGGTAAGACTGCATGCATTTTTTTCGCAACACAGTAAAAAGTGAACTTAAAAATACCAAATCCACCAGACCAAAAAGATTTCCATCCTACGCAAGTTATGAGAGGAAAAAATCCTCTCAGGAGATTGAAAGAGATGTACTTCATAAACACGCACATCTGTGGTTCCCAAGCCCATCGTTCAAAACTTCTGTCATCAGTTTATTTTCTCCCATGGGTCTTCTCCAGTTCAGTAGCTGTCACTCCAGTGAAAACCACAACACAAAGCTGACATTTATTGAAGGTGGGCAGGGCCCCGTGAACTCTACTGTGGCAGTGCAGACAAATCTAAACATCATCTTTACTCACAAATTTCCATTCAGTTCAGTGAAAGCAGAATTGCCTCTGAGGTGTGGGAATAATAAAGAGAAAATTCTCCTTTTGGTTGCACCTAAGAACAGGCTTGCAGAGGCGCTGGTGGGAAGCCTGCTGGAAACCAAGGGGCCGCGTGGGAGTCAGGGAAAGCAGAATATGCTTTCCACCACCTAGAAAAGGAGCATGTGGATGGGGGAGGAGGATCGAGCAAGAGAGGAGGAGCTGAGACTTTGCCAGAAGAAATAGGAGGGCCCCATGGTGCTGACCGCCCAGGAGTGCTCCGGGATGTCACGGGGAGGCTGGCACACTGGTTCGAAGCACAGACCGCTTTCCCCTGCTCCTTTTCCATGCGGGCACCAGGACACGGTAAAGCAAAACCCGGGCAAGGTCAAGCTGGACTTGAGTGGCACGAGTGAAAGGGACAGGTGCCCGAGCGATCTCTTCTGTCCTGCCAGTCAGAGGTAGGGGTGCGTAACCGAAAAAGCCGGTCGAAGAAACTCTCTGAGGCTCGATTTTGGAGTTTTAGAAAGCAGGCATTCTTTATTGCAGCGCTGGATGCACGGGGGATCGTTCTGCCTATCGTGCATACCGTTACCTACAGCAAGGCAAGCTTATATTGTTCTAATCATATACTTATTTATGTTATCCTTGACATAGTGTCCGCCCTTTGGGCATGCGCAGTGTGGCTCATCTCTTTTTCCTAGTTAGCTAGCCTTGGCAGGTTTTAATGGCTGGATGCACCAATGTCTGTCCCAACAGCAGGTGGGGGACAGGGCTCTGCCCTTCGTGAGACCCCCAGCCCCTGGAGTGGTGGCTGGAAGAGGGGTAGGTCAAAGGACCCTGATGGGAGCCCTGCAGGGCCTCATCCATTGGACCGACGGGCACCTTCCCTTGTCACACAGAGCATCTCATGGGCTGGAAAAGGGATGCTCTGGAGAGCTTCTGGCAAATCTCTGGAGAAGAGCTTCTTCCCGCCCCTATCCCAGGGGCTTTCTCGGCTCTGGTGCCCTTCCCAAGGACAGCCCCACAGGTGGGTGCAGGAAAGAACAGGCAGCAGCCACAGCGGTCAGCACGGCGGGAAAGCCAAGGATAAAGCCTTATCACCCAAGTGGGATAAAGCCTTAATAACCAAGTGTGCTGCTCCTCGGACAGGAGTATTCCTGCCTAAGCTCACCACACTTTTCCTGCATTTCCCTGTGGCTTTCGGCAGGATATGAATGGCTCTTCAGTGCTGGTGGTCGCTCCCCTCTTTCAGTAACAATTGCAAATTTTCTTCCTGTTGGACCCGCCTCAGTTCCAGTCTCTTGGGGATTGAAAGCTGGCACAGCATGGGTGCCAGAGACGTTCCCACAGCTTGGCTGGTGTCCACAAGGAGGAGTCTGTCTTTAGCCACGATGGTCATTTGCAGGGAAAACAGCTTGTTGTATTGACCAGGACCCTACGCGGACAACAGAAGAGCAGGGATGCGGCCATTTGCCACAAGTCCAGTGGAGCAGGCTGCTCAAACACAGCCCACGGTGACTTTCTGTGCTGCTGGGCCTGTGGGGACAAAGGATTAAGCCTGAATTACCTACATGAAATAGAGCTATCGCTAACCTCGTGCAACGGCACCCAGGAGCTGGTCCTGAAAACCACCAATCCAGGACACGGAAAGCTTTTAACCGCTGTGGCTATTCTGGAATAGACTGTGCCGTGTGCATCCATTTCTATTAACAACGCTTCTCCTGCAGCCCAAAAGGAGTTTGAGAGCTTGCTTATGGCTAAAGGGCGTTGGTGGCCTCGGGCGGTGGCTGAGGCTTGGGGCTTGCATTGCCCGTGACCAGCTATGATCACAGAGCGAGAGAGGAAAGACTTTCCCTGGGGAAGAGGCACCAGGGAGTGGTTGAGGTGGAGGAAGACTTCACCATGGTTTTGCTTGTAGGTGGAAAGTTCTGGATCAGAGAGGAATTCTACATCTTCCGTAGCATGGCACAAGTAGAGTCTTCTGTTGGTACCAAGTAGAGGCAGAATGTCAGGCAAAGTGGCTCATTGAATGGGAATGATCTGGGGAAATTTACTTGGCTATTAAAAGCCCCATTGCTCTAGCAGTTGAATCTTTTTTCTCTAGTCCTTTTTTTTTTTGGAAGGGGGTGGCAGGAGGGGCATGGATAATTTATCGTCATACCTACAAAAACAGGCATTGTAGCAGTCAAGATGGAATATGCCTTTCTCACGTACCTTTTCTTTTTTGAACATGCTGAATTCAATCTGCTGATCAGTAGCCCACTGAGTTCAATAGACGCCTTGGATTTTTATCCTTCGGCTCAAGAGCTAGACCCAACCTCCTGTCGTTGGTGTTAGCACAATTAATGCAGATAATCTGCTATCTTCTACCTAATAATCTAGGCTACATCCTACCTAACGATCTATGCGAGAGTACAACCCGATCCAATGTTACACGCAACATCAGCACTGTGAAGAGCTGTGACATTCAAATGAAAAAGGAGACATTTTGAACACCTTTTAAGAGCTTGCAGGAATACAAAGGGGAAGCACTGTGTAAATAATACTCAAACCAATATGGATTTTCCCCCTAAATTTCTGAACCTCCTGTGACAAGTGATGGCCTATCAAAGTGCATGTCTGCCACCCCTGCACTGCACCACGCGGGACCTGTTCACATTCCCTGGTCTGGGAGATGGGGCAGAGCGGACCCTCCGGCAGCTTGTGGCACACAACCGGGAGGAGAGGCTCACGTGCCGGAGGGTCCTGCTGTCAACCCGGGGGATCTTGACAGGCTGGAGAAAGGGGCTGATGGGAACCTCCTGTAGTTCCCCAAGGGGAAGAGCAAAGTCCTGGAGACCTGGGGAGGAAGAAGCCCTTGCACCAGTAAGTGCTGGGGTCACCCAGCTGGAAAGCAGCTGTGCAGACACCTGGGGTGATGGTGGACGCCAAGTGGACCGATTTCGAGCCAGAAAAGTGCCCCTGGGGCAAAGGCGGCTCACTGCCTCCTGGGCTGCAGTAGGCAAAGCGTTGGCAAGAGGTGGAGGGAGACGGTCCTTCCCCTCTGCTGGGTCCGTCCAGCCCGCCCGGGGCTCCCCAGTGCCAGGCAGAGACGGCCATACTGGAGAGAACTCTCACCCCGGTGCCCCTCCCACTTTCCGTTGGGCTCAGAATGTTGGTCCGTTGGGCTCGGAATGTTGGTCAGTTGGAGGCCACAGCCACCAGAGACAGCAGCACGGAGCTGTGCTGGCACGCAGGAGCGCTGGGAGGAGGCAGGATCTGGCCGAGCAGCACCTCGCCGGCACCGGCACCTCGCCTCCCATCCCCGCTGTCGCCGACTGGCCCGCGTCCTTGGTCCACGGCGAGGGTCCTCCTCTCCCGGGCAGGATGGGCCAGGCCAACTGCTGCTGCGGCTCCAGGTGGGCTCTCCCTGTGCCTCGGGGGCACGGCCGGGACCCGCGGCAGCGGCGGCGGCCTTTCTCATGCCCGCCGCTCTCTGCTCTGCAGGGAGGCTCTCAGTGACGCCGAGCCGGTGCTGAGCACGGACGTGCGGCTGACCCGGGGCCGCAAGAGGAGCGAGAGACGCCTTCTCCTCCTCCAGGAGGAACTGGTGATCGCCAAGTTGCAGTAAGACCCTCAGAGCCCAGCTGCCTTTCCCCCAGCCCTGGCCCTGGCCCCGGGGCAGGGACACCCCGGCAGCAGCCCCAGGCCCCGGCACCTTGGTGGGTGCTGGAGGCGCCCATCGCTGTCCGTCCGTCCCAAGGGCAGTTGGGGGACAGGGCTCTGCCCGGGGGGACCCCCAGGAGGCCACCTCCAGCTCACCGCCAGCCTCTCCTCTCTGCTCTCTGCAGACGCGGCACCAGCGTGCGCCCACAGCTCCGCCTGGCCCTGGACCAGCTGTGGGTGCTGAGCGGCGGAAAGGAGGCGGCGGGGGACGAGGAAGAGGAGGAAGGCGGCGATGAGGACAGGACCTCCATCCTCCTCGTCTGGCCCAGCGGCTCCTGCGTTGCCACTTTCCCGTGAGTGCCACGGCCGGGCGGGAGACGTTCCCAAGCACGCCCACGCCATCGTGAGAACGGCCTTTGCCCTGCGTGCAGAGCCTGGGCAGGGAGCAAGCAGCACGCCGGCAGGGAGGGATGGGGGCATGGGCAGGTCCCGCATCCCCTTTGGGTCCCCAGAAGGGGAGGGCGAAAGCAGCTGCTCTGGCAGGACACGGGGAGCCAGGGCTCGGGCAGTGCCTCTGTCCTGCCCCACGGGGCTTCGTCCCGCTCTGGCGTCCTTCCCCACGGGGCAGGGCTGCACAGGCACCCGCCTCTGCCCACGGGCTGGGGGGCAGCGGGGCCTGACGCTGGTTCTCCTCTCTTTCTGCAGCTCCCAGGCGCTGAAGGAGCTGTGGGTGGGCACGCTGCTGGGGTAAGCCGCGGGGATGCTGCAGGTGCAGCCGGATGGGGGAACACAGCTCCCCAGCTGGGGAGAGGTGCCCCCACGGCTGCCGGCAGCTCTCGCTCGGGCAGAGCTGCCGCACAAGGGAGAAGAGGCGGCTTGGGGCTCAGCCAGCTCTCTCCCTGTGCCTTCCCGGCGCACAGGACACCAGAAGGAGCCAAGAGAGCCCGGGTGACGCCTGTCCCGTCAGTCAGGCTCCTGGAGAAGGAGCTGGGCCGCCGCCACGCCGTGAGTGCCTGCCCGGTCTGGGCTCTGCCCCCGAGCCCTGGTCCTCCAGCCGAGCGAGCGGCAGAGGCATCGCTGCTCACCTGCCTCCGCTCCTTCTCTCTTGCCCAGTGGAGGACATTCAGCACCGGGAGCCTGGAGAGGCTGATGGAGGGCCAGGCCGAGGTGAGAAGGGCTGCCTTTCGCCCACCTCTGGCTGTGCCGGCACGTGCGGCCAGTGGGGTGAGGGATGGAGGGAAGGGTGGTGCCACTCAGGGAGCGGAGAGGGTTGGGGAGCCACCGGGAATGCCGGCACATCCTCGCCGGCGGTGCTGGGGGGAAACCTGCCCCGCGGGGCAGAGAGCCCAGGAGGGCAGAGGGTCCCGGCTCTGCCGCGCTCAGGCTGCTGGTGCCGGCTGGCAGCTCGCCGGCGGCCCTTTGCGCTGCGGGGCTGCTCTCTGAGCGCGGCCTGGTTCTTGCAGGCTGGTCCCAAGCAAGGGCCTCCGACGGTCCCGCCGAGCAACGGAGGGGGACTTTGCCACGCACCGGGTGAGTTTCGGGAAGAACGGTAAGCTCCTGCAAGCGCTGGAGCTGTGCTCACTTGTCCCTCGAGTGTCGCCATGCAGGTTGGGCAGCCCGAGGCAGGACGTCACCTCCAGGAGGAAGGACACCCGCTGGGCAGCGGCCGCTGGACGTGGTTCTGCGGGGACACGGAGCCTCTGCTGCTGCCCATGGCTTGGAGGAGGACAGGGCGAGGGCTGGGCCAGGTTCTCCTCTCCTGGTGGCGAGCCGGCTCTCAGGAGCCTCCCAACTGGAGCTGCTGAGCCGGAGCTCAGAGTTCCAGCTGCTGGCTCCCTGCCCGTCCTGCTGCACCGCTCAGCACCACGCTGCGGGCAGGGCAGGCCCCGGGAGCGCTGGCCTGGCGGTCTCTGTTGACAGGCTCTTACTCTGCTTTCCTTTGCAGCAGGAGGGAGCAGCAGCAGGAGGAGGAAGAGGAGGGGGCTGCCCTGGCCCTTTGCTCATCGGAGGACCCCGGCCACTGCCCAGGCGCCAGGGCAGGCGGGCTCCGGCTGCAGCAGGGCGCTCTTTGGCCAGCCCCTGGCAGCCGTCTGCGGGGAGGACGGCTCCCTGCCCCGGCCCATCCAGGTAAGCCAGGCTGGCCGGGGGGGTCCCCAGCCCTCCAGATGCTCCGTAGAGGCGGTGGGAGCCCTCCCTCCGGCTGCTGCACAGGGGACACGGGCGTCCCCAGGAGCTCCGGGGATGGCGGCTTGGGCTCTTCACCCCCAGCAAGGAGCCCGCTCTGGGGCAGTGCTCTGGCCACCGCTGTCGGAAGGCAGCTCCTCAGCCAAGCAACTGTCCTCCTGCCTCTCCTGCAGGAGCTGCTGGCTGTCCTGCACCGGGAAGGACCGTCGACGGAGGGGATATTCCGAAAAGCCGCCAGCGGGACGGAACTTCGGGAGCTGCGGGAGGCCCTGGACCGCGACGCCAATGTTGACCTGGGAAGCCAGCCTGCACTCCTGCTGGCCGCCGTCTTGAAGGTGAGCGCTGCTGACCTGCGGCTGGAGGAGCTCCTGGCCGGCCTGGAAACTTCAAAGGCTCACCCGGAGCCCTTGGCATTGCAGGACTTCCTCCGAAGCATCCCCGACAAGCTGCTGGTGACCCACCTCTACGAGGACTGGGTGGCAGCCATGGAGAGGACCAGCAAGGAGGAGAAGGTCTCCGAGCTGAAAGCGTAAGTGCGGGCAGCAGCCTGCCTGTTGAGCAGGAGCCCTGACCGCTGGCTGAGAGCACCTGGAAAGCTGCGCAACTCAGCCGCTGGCTCCCCCCTGCCTTGGACAACAGGCCTGGGCAAAATCTGCTTTGTCAACCTGGTGTCCCTGTTCCCTCAGGGTGGCCGAGAAGTTGCCTGCAGCCAACCTCTTCCTCCTCAAGCGGCTGCTGTCCCTCCTCCAGCACATCGGCCACAACGCAGCCACCAGCAGGATGAGCTGCAGCAACCTGGCCATCTGCCTTGGGCCAAACCTGCTGAGCCCACCCAACGAGGACCTGCTCCCGCTCCAGGCCATGCTGGAGGTGACCGAGAAGGTGCGCTGTGTTGGCAAGCCGGCTGCAGCCTTGCCGGCCCATCCGAGCTTGGCTGCTCAGAGGTCCCTGGCTGCCTCCTCCCTTGAGCAAATGCCGGTGGGGTGGCTGCCCGCAAAGGCAGCCCCACAGCCACAGCTGTCTGTGCAGAGGCAAGGGTCGGGAGTGGGAAAGGCTGCTTGGTACAACTTCAGGCAGCTGGGTTGAGACCAAGGGTTTGATGTGTGCAGGTGAACACGCTGGTGCTGTTTATGATTGAAAATTGCGGCGACATCGTTGGGGAGGAGGTGGCTGGCCGCTCCTGTCCATCAGCTGGGGAGTCGCCAGCCCCCACGGACGGAGCCAGAGGTATGAGGAGGAACTGAGGGCTGTCCCAGGCTGGGGCTCTGGATACCAGAAACCTCAACGTCAAGAAGAAAACCGGCGTAGGGCTTGGGGTGGGTTTTGCTTTAGGTGTGCCTTACTTCCAAAGGCTTCATTGCTGCACATGGTTTTGCTTTCTAGACCTGCGTTTGGAAGAGCAAAGTGGCCCTGCAGGCAGAGGAGACCAGGGCCACCAGGCAGAAGCCATTCTGCATGCATCCCCCTCTCTGGACGTCCTCAAAGGAGCTGGGGGAGACATGGTGGCGGAGTCCAAAACGACAGAGGTATGTCAGCTCTGCTCCACAAGCACCGTGACAGCGTCTCTCGGGTAGGAGGGTAGTTTCTGAGGAGGCCAAGTAGCTGCTGGGCCTCCTCCGGCCAGCCGATGGCTTGTGCGTTTGGGGTTCCTCCTCCTCCCCCACGGAATCATACATTGTACGGAAAACTGGAAAGGTCCTTTCTCAAATGCATTAGGCATGTGCTTAATCCAACCAAATACCTACAAAAAGACAGCGGGGAGTAGCTGTCAACTTGAGAGGGCTTTTGCTCAGATCCTACTTCATCACAGTTTCATCAAGTCTGTTTTGGGGTGGGTGGACTGTGCAAAATGTGGACGATGCGAAGCAGCATCTTCCCTGGAGAGCTAAGGTGGCAATTTGGCAAGCAGTCCCTTACTACTCCAGGCCGTCCCTTGCCACCCCTTAACTCCAACAATTCTGGTTTAGGCACCTCCAGCTTTGCCTCCAGCCACCCTCAAGAGCACAGCAGAGCCCCTGCCACGCCCGCAACAACTGGGCAGCGTTTCAGAGGAAAGAAGGTAAAACGAGTCACTTTGGGTTAAAATCAGAACTGTCTCCGCTGGATCGTGGCCTTACCTATCTAAGCACACTGTGGGATGGAAAGGTTTGCAGGCTCTCCTCGGGACAAGGAAAAGAGAAGAAACCGAAGGAGGAAACAGGCCTGGGGAGATGAAAGCTGTGCAGAAAAAAAGAGGAGGAAGAGAGAAAACATATTGGGGGATCGCAAACGGAAAAGATGCAGGAAGGTCCGGCAGGTCGAGAAGCCCAGGTGCGTACCAGGCTCTGCTGCTGCGCAGGGTCTGGCAAGAACCCCGTGGCCGCTCCCCAGGGGCTCCCCATCGAGCCCTGCTGCGTGGCACAGGGGCCCTGTGCATCTCTGCGCGCGCACAGCTCTCTAGGGGCATTCCCTGTGGGGATAAGGCGCCAGAGCCCTCCCCTCGGCAATGCCAGCCGTAGCTCGCTCTCTTCTGGGCTATGAGCAATTCCTCGTCAACGGTGTTCCCCAAAGAGAGGGCAACCAAACCCTGCCTCTTCCTGCCGCTGTGCATTCAGCAGTGCTCTCTGACTCTGTCCTTGTAGGTGCCGTTTTCCTGTTACCGGCTGAACCCCTGTGAGTCCTGGGCCCACCCCCCACCGCAGTTGATGTTCTCAATAAAACGATATTTTCTCTCTTCTGAGTGTGTCCGCCGTCAGCTGTTCTGGAGCGGGGAGCTGCTGTTTGGGGAGGAGTTTGGGATCGTGCCTTGTCCCAGCATCCTTGCCGGCGGGCATGAGGGCTGAGTTCAGGTGCTTTAGGAGTGAAAGCAAGGCACAGAGTTGCACAGGAGGGTGGAGGTTGGAAGGGACCCATGGAGCTGCAACTGGTCACCCAGCTCCTGCTCAGATTTTGGCTAATACTCATCTTGTGCTAAGGCCTGCCGTATGCTTGGAGCCATGCCATTATCTCAGGTAGAGGGCAACATGTAGGTACAGCAGGTTGGCCAAGAAGGGCTAAAGCTCCTTATGCAGCCATGGTCACCTGCAGCTTGTTGTCCCCTGTGGCTGTCATCCTTGCATACCGATTGTCTGGTAGTTTCTTCAGAACCCCCTCGCTCACACCGATGGTATAAACCAAACTTCCACACTGGGCACTATAACTACTCCTCTCAAATGATGCACCTCTTATTGATCACAGAGAGCAACAACAGGAAGGTTTGATTCAGTTTGCACAGAATAACTGAACTAAATATTCTGCTGTCTATGGAAATGCAATTTTAAAAAGGGGCTTAAAAAACCCAAGCTCTTTGGAACTGCACTAGGTTCTTTCCCCTTGACAGGAACAGCAATGCTCCACACTTGAAGTGAACCACTGACAGGGTGCATTTTCATGTTAATTGTCGCAGACACTGGCAATAGGAAACAAAGCACTGTAAATATCACTCCTTTCCTGCCTTTAGGAACTTAACAGTGATAGTCAGACATGGCAAGGGGAAAAAAGTATGTAGCAGAAACAGAGCTATGAGGGTGCTGAGGGCTGGGGACCTCAAAAGTCTAGGCTTGTGCTTTTGCACATCCACTCAAGCTAGTGCTGGCTGAATACAAAACACAGGTGCTGTGATTCTCTGGCATTCCCTGCCCATTGTGCATTTTGTATGAGGGGCTTTGAAAACAAGAATTAAGGGAGAGAGTCTCTGGCATGAAGGTGGAGAATTGATGTATGAATACAGCTTTCCCTTGAGAAAGAAAAAATGACTGTTGCCCATGACAAGCAATCAGAAGGATGCATCTGGTACACTATTAGGAGACGGGTACATGGGATAAAATGAGACTAGATATATGTGAGAC
The DNA here is from genome assembly GCF_947461875.1 of Haliaeetus albicilla. Taxonomy (NCBI): domain Eukaryota; kingdom Metazoa; phylum Chordata; class Aves; order Accipitriformes; family Accipitridae; genus Haliaeetus; species Haliaeetus albicilla. The sequence goes on from NW_027212500.1 coordinate 48,079, forward strand.
TTTGAATAAGATGGAGAATCCAGTGACGGGTGGAGCAGTTGCAGAGGGAGACCTTCATAGCAGCATTTTGCACAATATTACATGTGAAGACAAGGAGAAAGGGGGGGGCAGGGTTGATTTTTCTTCCATGGTTTTGGGGTTCTTTTTGGTCTTTGCATCTGGGGGTCTGTTGAAACCTCTGTGTCTGAACATGGAGAGATTTTCATTGAAATGCTGTATACCTTTGAGGGCAACCCAAAGCATAGCCTTATACTTACATATCTGGTACAAAGCATAGAAATAACAGACTTTGAGAATGGCCATAGTAACCAGACAAGACACAAAGAGTTTCTAAATCCCAGTAGCCCAATGGATAATAACGCTGGAGGCAGGTTCATGCTGTAATTTGTATTCAAAGCCTGAACACTACAGAGAGACCATTTCTTGTACCTGGAATTCAGAACAGACCCACTATGAAGATACAGCTGGAAGTTAACAAATAGGTGTGATCTCTTATCACCTTAATATCTGAGATGAGTCAGTTTGAGTTTTCATTTTCTCCAAATAATATACAGCAATCTACGTGAGGAAGTGAAAACGGCAAAAATGAGTAAGGAAAGATTGTTTGCTCTTTCTTATACACGGGAATTAGCAGGCAACACATGAAATTATTAATCACAATAAAGGAAAAGAAGAACATCTGCACACAATACGTAATTAAATTGTGCACCTCCTTGCCACAGGATGTTTTGGATAGCACAAGTATGAATGGGTTGAAGAAGCAATTAGACAGAATCAGGGAAGGAAGGTCTCTCGTGGGCCATTAAGCTCTAGGAAGCAGGAACAGCCTCCAGAAATCCCTGAACTAGTGACTGTCGGTATAGAGGGTACAGCAGGGGAAGGAGCATGCTATGCTTATTGCATTTCTTATGCTTTTTTCCTACACATCTTTCACTGTTCAGATTCAGAGACAGGACGCCGAGCTGAACGAACCTTTGGTATGGCCCCGTGTGGCTATTCCCATGAATTATACAAGACACAGTCCCCTACATGCTATGGATGCAATTCACATTCATGCAGAGCACTGCCTTATGGCCTTGCAAATTCTGCTGAGTATTTACGGTGAGAATTTAAGCAGAACCTATGTGGCTGAGTTCATGCATAGACGTGATCCCATTTCACCCTATCTGAAATTACATACTGCCTCCTCTGCGACGGGTTTTTGGCTTGGGTGCAATTTGATATGCAATTAGTCAAACATCTTCTCCTGCGATATCTGTCCTGTTGTGAACAATTAGCGTTGCATAAGGGAATACATTCTGAGGCTTGAATCCCAGGGACTCCTGTCAATTTGCACTGACAGCATGCTTACAAGGAAGGAGCTGACAGGTCCAGCTGGAATTGAGTGTTAGCAGCCACAGAGGCGGCCACACACCAGCCCACAGATGGTCCACTTCTTGCTCACATTCTTAGCTTTGCCTGCCTTGAGTGTCCTTTTGTTTTGATATAAATGTTACGCAAGCTAAAGAATGTGTTTGAATTTCCAGAAATGAACTTCCTAATGTTTCAGCTATGGGCTAAGACCACCATCAGAGTTCTTTGATATTTTAGTGTGCAACCCATGGGAAGGAAATCGTCGGGTTCTTAGTTATACACAGGATGGCTTCTTCTTGTCAGAGAAGAGGGGACCAGCAGGTAGGAGGCTGACCTGGTGTTGTTCCCAGGATGGCCAGGTTGCCTGAGAGCAAACTCCACCTGAAGAAGGGACAACCTGACTTTGCAAGGAAGATCGGTTTGCTTCTAACAGTGGTTCTTCAAAAAATCCTGCTTCATGGTGATGAGCACAATAAGAGCTTTAATTTAACACGTTCTATGTTGCTATTGAGCAGTATGCTCAGATAGGAACAGGCCATGAGATCTGCTGAGTGAAAACACAGCCTCTCTTTTTGATTATCTGAAAAATTAGACCTGATATTTCACTTAGCGTGGGAAACTGCTTTGACTTTTGACTTCTTTTTTTTTAAATAGAATTGTAACGTACAGAAGATATTTTGAAATAAAGATGGAGTCTGTTGCACTCAGAAATGCATCTCTCAGTTCCCATTAGTTACTTCTTTCGTGTTTATTTTTTCCCAGGCTTTCCAAGCATATGTAAAGTAATTCAGCAATTCGGTTCTGCTCTTTGTTAGGAATCCATCTGGCAAGTAGTCTGGATGCAAGAAGTTAAAGCTAATGCATTTCATCTCATGGGCAAAGAGCGTGCACAGTCTGTTGCTGCAGCTCAGCTGCCACGCACTACCTAGGTAAACCACAATGGCTTGATTGTACAGACACCAGCTTAAACAAGGCTTCAGGCAGCCTCTGCCAGCTTAAGAGCCAGGATCGACGTCTCCCCCAGTTGCCAAAGCAAGGACTGGTTTTAAGTAGTGCCGTTCCATCTGCGCACAGAGAGCTTATGCCGTCCAGCTCATCCATTTTCTGTAGATCATGAACAAATACGTGGAAGGTCTCAGGGTGAAAGCTGCGCTCCCTGCTCTTCACACTCTGCCTCTCCCTTTCCAGTCTCTGGTACTGAAAGCTGCCCACAAATGTAGCAGTCATAATTCACAGCAAAATCCCTTTAAATGGCCCACTGGGTTATATATTTGGCAAATTTCCACTGGTTGGTGGAAGTTTGAAGAAGCCTAGCATCTACAGCATAAATACAACCAAAATGGAGAGATGATTGTGGGTTATTACTGGATTTATATACAGTCCTAATTCTTGTGAGGATTGTGCAGTTTTGCTGAAATCTGTAACGGTAGATGAGGCAGATTAAAATACTTCAGAAGCTTACTCCCCAAACAGAAAACGTGTTGCACAGTGTCATTACCAAAAAGAATATAACTCTTCGTTACTGTTATAAATCACACTAAAACAATTTCCTCCCTCCTTTGGGTATGCTGTATTTCAAAAGTAAGTGTGACAAGATGTGGGTTTTGGTGTCAGATTAAGTTTGCCTGATTACTGATTAAATAAAATTTAAAAAATGCTGAATTCATCCATATTTGGAATATCTGTTCTTGTACTTCCTCCATACCATGTAGAACACCTGATAAAGTTGAGACAGCATCCCTTGCCACCTAAGAGAAAGCTGAGGTGTTTCAAGCCACAAATGCATACAAAGGCTTTGAGAAGTATCGGTTTCCTCAATTTTTCCATGGGATCCAGTCATTTTACCTCAATCTTCACTCCATTTCCAGTTAGGCTTATGCGGTGTACTGTATGCATAATTGTATCTGTGACATAGGAAACACGCTGAGTTTTAAGATGTACAAGGACATATGCATATATAGTTATTTTCATTAAGGTAGCTGAGTCATAAGGCATTATGTCTAGTAAGGCATCAATTAAGCTGTAGGGTGGATTGTTTTATGAAGTGCTGGACGTGCGAGAGGAGCTCAGCTTTTGTATTTCCCTTAGAGAATAAGGCACAATTGATAACGTATTGCCTAGTTGGCATTTTTTCTGAGAAAGTCCCTTGTCAACTGAGTTTAGGAAATCAAGCTTAAACTTGCAACAGAAATGAATTAGCTAGGCAGGAAGAAGAGTGAAGTCCCTAGAAGAATCCTTCAACCCTCTGTTTCGATTTAATCTAAAGCCCAGGGTATGTTTATGTATGTGAATGTGTTCATGTGGTGTGTAGGCTCTGTCCTTCATCACAGCTCCTTTCTGAGTGGCACGTGGAGTACGTGCAGTTGTGCTTACTCGGGCAAGCCTAATCCTAGCAGAGCAAAACATTCAGGTTGCTCCTCCAGGAGACTGCTTCGACAAGGGATAATAAGTGACATTGCTCCTTCTCTTAATGGCGGAGTAATATCTGGGCTAAGGGGGAAGTTGCCTGTCCCTTCTTAAGACAGCTACTAAACATGAGGTTGGCATTTATCCTTTTAAACTATTGTATCTAAGTCCTTTAGCCCTTTATTTAATCTTAACTTTAACAAAACAGTATAAAGTTATCATTTCTATAACCATGCCTAGTTTCAACATGATGCTGATAGGGCACAAGATGCTGCATTTTATGAGAGCAGTAGGTCTAAATGCGTGGAGGACCGGCATGCTTTGTGAGTGGGAGAGATCTTCAGGTCAAGCCATACGCCTCACACCACGTAGCGATATCTCAGTGTGGGAATTCGTAACTACCCGCGGAGGTCACTCCTGCCTGATGTGTGATGATTGATGCGTCTTTGGTGAGCAGCATGTGGGCTACGAAATGTCTTGAGTCAGAAATCAGGAGCAGAGATACTTCTTTTCATACTGGGAGCAAGTATTTCTTAACAGTAAGACAGATCAGATCAATGGCAGCCTCTCTGTTTTTAGGTCCAGTGACACATCACAGAAAATTAATTGCAGGTGAAGAAATTCCAGAAGGTAGCAGTGGGTTTTTTTCCAGGAACATAAAAAATTAATTAGAAGATGAAAATTTTCAGGCCATGGTTAGGGCGGACTATGTAAGAGATGACCAAGTGTGGCAAGATGCTTTCTTGTCTTTGGATTTTATAGCCTAAACTCAAAAGGCCTCATGGAGAACAACCCTCAGAATGAAAAGCAGCTGGGCCTGGCAAAGGATAAATTCAATAAGTGGGGCTTTGAGAAGGGGTTTAAAAGACAGCTGGACATGAATGGGGAAAAATGGGAGGATAAGGTGTCGTAAAAAGAGAATTCAAACCTGAAAAAAACCCCAAAGCAGCTGGAAGTATACCCTGGGGAGAATATAGAAGAAAGGTAGGGTGCAGGAAAAACCGAGAATCGGGACGTATGGTGAGGAAAAACAAGACGAGGGGTTTGAACTTCACAAAGAACAGAGAGGAAGCCAGTGAGGGGAACCGGGGCTGTGCCCTCACCCATCAGGGCACAGTCCCACAGGGTCTCAGCAGGGCTGGGTGCTGGTAATGGGGTCCATCGACAGCCCCAGACACAGCCAGGGGATGAACCAGGTCCAGGGCCCACCCAGTCGGAGCAGCAGGAGGCAGGGCTACAACATGGGTCCAAGGTCCACCCAGAAGACGGGGCCAGAGACAGGGCTGGAGACAGGCCCAACTACAGCATAGCCCAGGCGAGGTCTGGGAGCCCAGGACTGAGCTACCTGAAAACCCGGAGCTACCTAAAAAAGTGCCGAAGCCGAACCGAGCTTTGCCGAGCGGAGCCGAGCTTTGCCGAGCCGTACCGAGCCGAAGCCGAGCGGAGCCGAGCTTTGCCGAGCCGTACCGAGCCGAAGCCGAGCGGAGCCGAGCTTTGCCGAGCCGTACCGAGCCGAAGCCGAGCGGAGCCGAGCTTTGCCGAGCGGAGCCGAGCTTTGCCGAGCCGTACCGAGCCGAAGCCGAGCGGAGCTTTGCCGAGCCGAGCCGAGCTTTGCCGAGCGGAGCCGAGCTTTGCCGAGCCGTACCGAGCCGAAGGCGAGCGGAGCTTTGCCGAGCCGAGCCGAGCGGAGGCGGTCGGGCGCAGCGGCATGGGCGGGCAGGGCGGGCAGCGCTGCCTGCGGGCGCGGTGCGGCTCCTCCAGCCGCAGGTGATGGTGGGCAGGAGCCGGCCCCTCGGCACCGCGCACCGGGCGCTGCAGCTCCTCGTCCGGGGGAGCGCGGGCGCGGAGACCTCCTGCCCACGGCAGGGGCGGGCGGGCAGATGGAGAGGGACACTGCCAGGGGCCGGGGAGCGGCCCGGGGGGCCCCGCGTCTCTGGCAGCGATTGCCCCGGTGGCAAGGACACCGACGCGAAGGGACCGAGCCGGTGGCAAGGACACCGACGCGAAGGGACCGAGCCGGTTCTCGTGGCTCCGGCGCTCCGCAGCGGCGCCGAGGGCCAGCCAGGACTCAGGCCGCGCCAGCCCTCGGCTGCACCCACGGCAGACTTTGCCTCGGGCTCGGCGCTGCTGGCCAGCCTGTCCCCGCCGCCCCTGGGCTAGCCCCGCTCTCGGGACGGCACGTCCCACGCGTGAAGCGGTGCCTGGGCTTGCCCTGGGAGCGGCACGACTCGGGAGCGTTCTCCGGCTGCTGCGGCTCCCGTCCGTGCGATGGACGGAGGCGGCGGTTTCCCTGGCGGCTCTCCGCTGGTCTCGGCCCGCGGGCCGCGACCCCTCGGGCTCCGTTTGGGCAGCCCTGCCCCGCACGCTGGGGATGGAAAGCGGCGCGATCCTGCTGCAGCTGCCGCGGGGACAAACCCACGGGGGAGAAGGGGTGGGTGCCGCGGAGGGGAGGACGGCGGGGCTGGGTGGGCTCTGGGCAGCACCGCCCGGGGCTGTCCCTGGCGGGGGTCTTCCCGGCCGGGCCCCCGGGATGGCTGAGGAGGCCGGTGCCCGCTTTTCCAGGGAGGAGCTGGCCGGGAGCGTGAGGAAGGGCAGCTGCCCGGCTTTGCGCTCCCCGGGGGCCCTCGGGGCTCCCAAGGGGCCGGGCCGGGCTTTCCCCCCTGCCCCCCCGGTTCTGTCCAGCTTTGCGCTCTGGCTTCACGCGGCGCTCCGGCCTCGATCGGATAAGCCTTGTTTCCCGCCCTGCAAGGGTGACGCTGGCTTCCCTCTTACGGATGAACAGGACTCTTTCCTGGAGCTGAGAGCAGAAACTCCGTGGGCTTTGGCACTCGGATTTTCCTAGCTTGCTGCCGCCAGCGTCCGAGGGGACTCTAGATTTCGCGGAGCACCGTCGGGACGTTACTCTCGGGGAGAGGCTTCGGTCCTGTTTCTGGACAAAGATGGTGGCGGCGGGGGAGTGAGCGAGCAGCCTCGTGGTGCTTGGTCGCCGCCTGGGCTGAAACCACAACAGTCCTTCTTTGCTGACATCATCGCAACTGGGGAGAGAAAGGGCTGAGCTACCAGGGCCACTGCCAGCATACTGTCATTAGGCACCAGAGTCAACGTTGACTCGAGAGGCCTGGGCAGAGCCCAGACCCCCCTGAAAGCAGCTGCAAGACCTGCCACGAGGTACAGGCCAACTCCTCTGATGCTTCGGGCTCACGCTGGAACCCAAAGCGCTCCAAGCCCCAAAATGCAGCTGCCCCTGCAGCGCAGCAGCAGCAGCCAGTGCAGAGCCGCGTGGGGAGCTGGAGCAGAGGGTGGGGGCGCCCGGGCCGGGCTCGGCTCCCGTCGGCTGGGCTCGGCTTATTTCGTCTGGGCTCGGCTCCGCTCCTTTCGGTTCGGCTCTTGTCGTTTCGTCTGGGCTCGGCTCCCCTCGGCTCGGTTCGGCTCATCTCGTTTGGGCTCGGCTGCCCTCGGCTCGGTTCGGCTCCCTTCGGCTCGGTTCGGCTCATCTCGTCTGGGCTCGGCTCCCTTCGGCTCCGTTCGGCTCATCTCGTCTGGGCTCGGCTCCGCTCGGCTCGGTTCGGCTCATCTCGTTTGGGCTCGGCTGCCCTCGGCTCCGCTCCGGCCGCAGCCCCGGCCCGGCCCCGCCTGAGGCAAGGGCGGGCGGCGGGCGCGGCGGGGCCGGTGGCCGTGGCGGGGGCTCCTCCCCGTCCGTGGAGCGGTGGGCTGCCCGGCGGGCGCCAGCGCCGGGGCTGCCCGGGGGCCTCGCAGGCCGGCAGCGGGGCTGAGGCGGCGGCGGTGGCGGCATCTCCCCTCGCGGCAGGCCGGGGCGCCGGGTCCCGGCCTTCCCCCCGCAGGCCCGGCCAGCCCCGGCCCCTCCCTGCCGCCCCCGGGGCTGCGGGGGCAGCAGGGGACTGCCTGCCGCTGGTGGCTGTCCGGCGGAGGCCGGCGGGCACCGCGGAGACGTGCGGCTGTGGAGAGAAAGGAGTTTCTGCCGGCTGTCCCCGCAGGGACCCGCAGCCGCCGGGGGTGTCCCTCACAGCCTGGCGTCGGTGGCGGGCTGCGACGCAGTCCTGCGCGGGCGTTCTTGGCAGCCCCCGGGGCAAGAGGCCTGTCAAGCTTCAGGGAGGGAGCAGTCGCGTCCCGTTGGCTCTCCTGCTTCCTTCCCTAGGCTGGGAGAAAGGAGGACGTCCTCGAAAGCAGGTACCTGTCGGTTGCCTGAAGCCAGGTTTCTTCATGCAGGCAGGCGTGTGTACGGACTTAGAATCGGCAGGTGAGCGTGTTGAAGCTACAGCCTGCAGTGTGGTGCCTGCCGGTAGCCGTGAGTTCCTAGGAGACCCTAAATTCAGAGGGGGGGGGCTGCTCTTTTCCTGCCTTCTTTCACTGACCGTGAAAGCGGTCGCTTCCGAGTGGCTACTGCGCTTGCACGGGCTGAGCATCGAGTGATGGGAGCTGTAAAAAGCGCTCCTGTTTCACTGCCGTGCGTGGATTTCGTGCTTCAGTGGGAAAAGAGGCTGGTTTTGCTGACGGTGTTTTGCAGTTTTGTTTAAAGCGTTCAGCTGAGAAGCTCTAGAGCCTTTGTGTGTGAAGCCAGGACTGTTTTTCCCCACGTGCACCACTTTGTACCTCTCTGCCATTTTATTGCTCCGCGGCCGAGTCTCGTAAGATCTTTCTATGGTTCTTTGCTACCTGCCCTCCTCCTTGTGTCAGTAATCTTGTAGGCTTTGCAAGCTTTCTCACCTTGCTGCTCATGCCCCTTTCCCTGTCACGTCACGCTGTTTTTCTCTTCAACTGCTTGTTAAGCTTACTAGAAAAGCAGAAAGCCTAATACTGGAGTGAGTGCCTATTGTCATTTTTTAAATGAGGCTTTGAAACATGAGTACAAATACAGATGAAGGGTATCTATCTTGTTGGCTTAGAGGGAGGTACTAAAACCCTGCTTTCTAATGAAATACTTGAGCAGCCATTTACAAGCTTGCTTCCTTTTTGTGACTTTTGGTAAACTCAGTTCTTACCCGTTTGACTTATTTTTAGAACTGGAGCCGAGCGTGTTTGCCATACGAGTAAAGCAAAGCATGGATTTGAAACGGTAAGCTACAGAATATTCAGAAAGAGACAATAGCATCTGTTTAGTCCTAGGTTCTTCAAGTGGCAAGCATAAAAATGCCTTCAGGTAACTTTTTTTCCCTTTTCACCTGCATCACCTGCATGGAGACCTTTGTGATTCCTGCTCATCAAACTTAGCCACGGGATGAGTTTTACTGGGACCCAACAGAGGCTTTTCTGACCGTGAAGCTACAAGCTCTAGGGGTGAACTCAGCCTCTCGGAGCTGAACCTGAAGGTTGCCCTGCCTTGTCTTCAAGAGACTCCAGTCCTCTTTTACCTCACATGCTCCTTTGTGCAGAACTCCATGAAGGGCCAACAGTGGGTGCTGACACCTTGACACTGGCTTCGGTGCGAGTACTTGCCACTCCTCAGCAGTGTCCTTTCTCTGTGCAGATGGCCTTGCAGGCATCTCCCTCTTCTTGAAACAGTGTCATGTTTTTTTCTCGCTATGTCATCAGAAGGCAGATTTACGACAGGATTGTTCCAGAGGGATTGGCAGTTGCTTTCTAAACCCACTGTTCTCCAGAGACCTTGTCAGGAGGGCAAGATTCTTTCTCTTGTAGCCCACAAGCTAAAAGGCTGCTCTGACAGAGCTGCTGTTAGGCACACCCTTTAGGTAAGAGGGTCTTCCCTCACCCCCCTGTTCTCCTCGTCCTGGCTGTTGCCCGTCCTCCCAGTGCATTTCATCCATTTTCTGGATCCTGATAGCCATTCTGCATGTAGTTCAAACCCCTGCCGTGCTATTGCCTTCCTGGCCACCTTCCCTCTCCAGCTCTTTGGAGAGAGTCTTTTCTGAGGAGGCAAACTTATTCCTCTTGGGGTTGTCCACAAAGGAAGTTGCCTGGTGGTATAAAAGGAACAGCTTCTTCTCCCAGTGTTCCTTGGGAGGTGAACAGTTGCATCAGATGCCCAGGTTTCTGCGTGCTTCTGCATGATGACGTGCTGCCCCCATTTCGGAAACCTTTTGGACCTCTCCACAACTGGCTGAGCCTTTACGCAAATATCGTCCGTGGGCTTGCTGCCTGCTGGCCAGGGCATGCTGCCTGCTTGCTGCTGTAGGCCTGGTTTCAAAGGGCCAGTCTCAGCATAATTGCTCTGCAGGGATCCCCTGCATGTACAGTGGCCTGCAATTTCAGGTGCTGCTAGTTGCATGGTTACCTTCAGCCTGCACAGGTAAACCCCTGTATTGAAACAGCCCTCACCTTGTTGTAAGCCCAAAACTTTCTTTCAGAAGAGGGGTTTTTGGCAGGTTTGTTGGATTTCCAAGATAGGAAGGACACTGCCTGGTAACTCCTCGGGAGCCTTCAGTACAGAAGAACTTCTCTAAAACAAGTAGGCTGATTTGTGTCTAAAACCTGTATCCCTTTTTTTTCCCCTCAGCTCACCTTTGCAGGATTAGTGACAGGTCTCTCTACACATGCCCTTTCTGGCTTCTTTCCTCAGGTGCTCCAAACACTCTCTTGGTGGGATAAGGTCATCCTCTGAAAGATGCTTTTTTTAATTCCCCTCTTTGCTATAATCGCTGTCCCCAGAATGCCTCCGCTCCTTGTACAGTGGCTGAATTTCCCAAACATGAGGGTCCTTGGAAGCTGGAGCTCCGGGTTAGCATGTTGGACCCTGAGAAATGATGTGGTAGGTGGTAGCCATCACCGTAACCTCCTAGTGTGTTAACTGATGTGGGAGGACATGTCCTGAGCTCTTTCCAGGTAGTCTGGAACTATGATGAGTGAATCATCAAGTCGGCAAATACCAGTTCAGGTGAGAAGAACCTTCTCCAGAAGAGATGCCTGTGCCACCATGACTCGTACCTGCAATTTGCACTAGTCAGGGCACTGTTACACTGAGAGGGAGCTCCAGACACAAACTGGTGTCTTCATGAATACCAGACCAGATGTCAGGAGCACCGCATGGAATCCTGAGCAGATGACCTCTCCCTCGTGTGCTTTTTTAGGAGATCAGAGCCAGGTGCTTCTCTGACATGCCTTCCATTTGGTTTGCTTTCCATTTGTTTTCTTTTGGTACTCAGGATGAGAAGAAAGATCAGGTTTAGGAAAAAACCATCTCAGTAGCACCTGTGCTTTCTCAGGATTCTTCTGGTCATTCCTCCAGGGCTCTTGTTCAGTTTATGAGCAGTGTATGACTTTGGATCCAAATCCAGCTGGTGTTTTAGAGTGCATCTCGAAAGGGAAGGCTCTTGTTAAAACATGAAGGAAATCTGTCTGCTTAGTATACACGTAGGACTGACTTTACAGCATCGGCACTCAATTCAGAAGGAGGAGCATGGAAGTGCCACAGTCGCATGGCTGTTGAATAGATTGCCTTTTCAGCTCTCATCCAAATGCCTTCCAGGCCTGCGATTTTGACAGGAGGCTGTCTGGTCAGGATGACTGGAGTTGAGCCTGTGCATCTTTCTGCTTACCAAGAGCACCAGTAGAAGTCCAAGGAAGAAGGAACTGGGAGACGCTCAGCCTGTCACTGCAGATAATTTTCCTACCTTAGTTAATGCTCTGAGACTAAACTGCCAAGATCTCTGGCCGTCTAAAGTTTGGAATTTCACGTGAACCTGAGCTTAGTGCAAGAGAAGCACCATCAGGGAGGGATCTATTCTTCTCTTCTCTTATCTCTGTGACAAAGTTGTTTCACTTTCTCCTAAAGAAGCTTCCAGGGTGGTTTTGTTGTTTGTGGTCCTTTGTATTGCTGATAGCCTTGCGAATGGGTATTCCTGGCTCACCTCTTGCTTCTGGCACTTTTCACTTTTGTCCCTGCCCTGTTACTCTGCTTCCTATGAGTGTGTCTTAGCAGGGCTGATGCCTAGGGGCCTGTATTGTCCAGCAGCTGTTATTTCCCACAGCACCTCTGTCGATGTTTTTTAAAACCTCTGTCTGTGCCATAGCTGGTGTTCCTCTTTCACTATCTGCTATATTAAAGCCTAGTCAATGAATTCCAGCTTTATGTTAGGCCTGGGAATGTCCTGAGGAGGGAGGGGCAGAAAGCTATTGGTGAAGAAAGTCCTCGTAGTAGCAGGCAAGAAAATAAAGTCACAGAACAAGAGAGCAGACCTTGCCTTTTAGTTCTTCAAGCAAGCAAGCAAAGAAACAAAGATCTCCTGTAGAATAGAATTTTACATGGTGTGAAAGTTCTTGGGTTCCTTTTCCTTTCAGAATTCCTGCAAAGAAGATGAGCGTGAGTTTAGTCCAGCATCCCTTACTGTGGGCTGTAACCGGGTGAGTTTGTGTAAGTAAGGAATTCCTGGCTTGTTTCATTCGAATTGGTCATATGAAGTCAAAAGCTGCAAGGATGACATCGATAATAGTTTTCCTTTAGAAGTGGTGTTTGGTATTTTCCAGCACGTGAGACTAGGAATTAGAAGCACCATAGAGCGGCAGGTCAGCAATGATTTTGGCTGTAAGCAATTCCCACCCATAGAGCCGGGCTACGTAGCTCTTTCAGAGCTGGGCTGTGAGATGGGAGCCTACCTCCAAACCAGTCTGCACTGTGATTGCTTTGAAAGCTCCCAGGCGTGATGTCAGTCAGAGTCTGGACCGACCTCTCGGTTTCAGGGTCTGCCGTTGGGTGTGCAGGGAGTGTGGAGAGAGCGAGCTTGTGTTTTTGTTCTTGCTGCTGTTTCTGACAGGGGCGCCTGTGGGATCTAACCTTGAACAAAGAACAGGAACCGGTCAGGCTGAGGGTGCAGTGCAGCTCCTGCAGCAACTGGACCAAATGGTAAACAAAGGAAACGTGGAGTCAGAAGGAAGAGGCCTGTCCAGGTTCTGGAGAAGGTACGACTACTGCAGCTACGAGCAGATGCAGTCCTGGCTCTGTCCGAGCCTGTGCCTGATTCTGGCAGTTCAGGCGATTCTACGTTCTCTTGAAGAATGGGTCCCCCTTTTCTGTGGTTAAACAAAAAAGTGTGCCAAGGCAAAGGAGCATTCAGGGGTGTCCTTTTGTCTTGTGGTAAGGTGCAGCATTCCCAGGAAATGTTCCTCTTCTGGGCTGTCTTTGGGGAAAAAACTCCTCACGGGGTGGAGGGGGGGGAATGGAAGGGGGGTGGGGGGTTGGGGGGGTGTTACTGACCTCAGTCACAGCCCTCATAGGATGTGGCTTTTATCGGCTGTGGAGTGCCGCCTCCAGCCCAGTTTCTAAAGGACTTTTACACACTCCCCCTTCTCGAGGGGCCTTCCTGGGAGGGACCTTCAGTCCCCTTAAGGCAAGTATGGCCTTTATTTGCCCACTTAGCAACTGTGGCCTTTGTAACTTTGACTCCCAAAGACACCATTTTAAACCGAAATGAAAGTAGCCCCGCCAACAGTTGCTGGGCATTGCTGACTAAAAGAGTGCTCTAAAGCTGTCGAAACAAGAGTGGTCTGTTCACTGCACAGCACGTGTTGAACGTCGGCAGTAACTGTTTGTTTGATAGGTGGGTTAGTTTTGGAAGGAATAAAACTCCTTGTTAATCCTAATGTATGCCAGTCCCCTTAACTATTGAGACTAGACCGTTATGGCACAGGTTGTTCTTTATGTTTCCTCTGCTTTTTCGGTCTTCCTCTGTATTATTTTGTGCTGGGGTTGTGTCTTTCTGGTGGACAGAAATTACCTTGTTGTTACAATTCTCAGAGAAGTACTTTAGGTACAATGTGGGGGATTTTTGTTGTTGTTGTTTCCCCAGCATAATCTTCTTGCCACTACAGCATCTCTTTGTTGGAAAGAACTGACCTGGAAGTACTAATGGTTGTGGAAAGGTAAACTTGTAGCATGAATGTCGGGTTGTATTGTTTCTTTTGTAATTCAGCTTTACACATTGCTTGTCTCTACTATTAAATGCTTTAAAATGAAATTCTACTTTGTTTACGTTTTCAAATTAACATACTGAAGATGTTGGGTTAGAATGTCTTTTTCTTCACAACCTAGAGGTTTTGGAAAAAGAGCGACAAGCTTTACGATGTTGATCCTTGAGTGTCATAAGTCGGGAATTTTACATTTGAAAATCATTGTATGAGACTCTAATAAAACAAGCATCAGCTTGGCACTGTGTGTTATTTTAATCAGTCTTACCCTAGCAGAAAACACTCCTTCCCTCCAAGAAGAAGAAGTAGAGGTTTCTAGTCTTGGATGGACTGCTGCCCTATGCTTCACAGCATTAAAAAGGTCAAAATTGGTGAAAATGTTTTGGATTAGATTTTACCACTCTGCTACAAGTTGTGTAATTATTTATGCCTTTGATAGGTAGTGGGATGAGGCTGGGAGTTAAGATTTCAGATGTGCCTAGGGCATGCTCAGGCAGCTTTTTGCCATCACGCTAGCGCGTTTGCAATAAACCATCATTCTTCAGCCCTCTCCTGAGCTGAGGCACCGTCAGCACCTACACGCACAATGCTGGTCTAGCACATAACACTGTGTTACTGGTTGTTACTTTAGCAGTAGCGTCGTGCGGCCATCTGGTGGGGTAATGTGTCTGGCAGAATGAGGCGATGTTCTAAAGGAGTCAGATGATAATGCAACACGGGGTCTGTTTGGCTTGTTCCCACCATGGTGCACGGGTTATCCATCCTATCTGCCTCTGTATTCATTCCCGGACTCCCATCAGCAGTGAAAGAATGCTTTCCCTCCAAGAAGAAATGGGGTTGAGAAACTGGTTCCATTGACGGCGTTCTCCTCAGTCCTGTCCCACAAACCGTGGTACAGGCTGAGTGCACCAGGGTTTGGTCCCTTCTGCTGGGGGGCTGTACAATGAGATGGACAGCGGTGAGGACCAGGGAATGGCTAGCGAGTTGACCAGATGGAGAGCAAGCCATAAATAAGGGAAGATATCCATGAGTTAATCTTCTTTAGCACTGGTTCTGTCAGGAGGAGGAGGATGTCCCACTTCCCTGATCTTAGATGCAGCTGCATAAGAAAGGGCCTTTACCCTGCAAGAGCTGGGCTGGCTGAGGCTACAACCTACACACAAAGACATTTTGATGTCTCAGTCCGGAAAATGCCATTACGGAATTACGGGCAAGATGCGCATCCATTTTGGAAAATCATTTTAGATGATAAAGAACATGGGTTAATGAAATCTAAACAAAAATGGT
>NW_027212502.1:0-35000 GCF_947461875.1 Haliaeetus albicilla
GTTGAACTCCTTACCTGGTGACATTGCTGATGCAAGAGTTGTAGCTGTAGTACAGGAGCAGGTATTGTCTTTGCCAGTAAGTGTTGCTTTCTCTGTTCAGGGTCTCATTTGCTGTAAATTGAAGGCAGGTGGGAACAGTGCTGCTGCTCCTCCAGCTGACTTGATAACTTCTGGTGGTTTGCCCTTCCCCTTTCCCAGGTGATTGTGCTAAGGGTGGTGGGCGGAGCCTTGGGCTATTTGAGCCACAGCCTCTGCTGAGGGAGCTCATTGTGCTCTTGGGTTTCTCTGGTGTTGGTGCTCAGCTCTTGCTTGAGCCCTTTGCAGCTTTTGAGCTGGCTCAGCCCTTTGGGAAGAGGTGTCTGCCTGAGGTAAGAGCTTCAGGACCAGTCAAGGTTCAGCAGCATGTGTGGTAGAAAGTAACACTTTTATGCAGCCTTTTTTTTGTTTTCCTTTCTTTTTTTTCAGGTCAGTAATTTGGTTTTGAGTGTTTGGGGGTAGAAAGATGGTTTAATGGTATGCTTTGTTTGTTTGATTGAGGCTCCTGTGCCTTGGGAACCTCCTGTTCTGCCTCAATCTAGTGCTTAGCTGCTGAGTTACCATTGTGTCTGCTGGCTTTGCCAGTGACTGATGTGATTTTAATAACTACATTGTTATTGCATTTAAGGAGCTAATTTCCTACCTAGTTTAGAGACACATGTATCTTTTTCTGTCTATGCCTCAGAAAAATTAAGTTGAACTCCTTACCTGGTGACATTGCTGATGCAAGAGTTGTAGCTGTAGTACAGGAGCAGGTATTGTCTTTGCCAGTAAGTGTTGCTTTCTCTGTTCAGGGTCTCATTTGCTGTAAATTGAAGGCAGGTGGGAACAGTGCTGCTGCTCCTCCAGTGGACTTGATAACTTCTGGTGGTTTGCCCTTTCCCAGGTGATTGTGCTAAGGGTGGTGGGCGGAGCCTTGGGCTATTTGAGCCACAGCCTCTGCTGAGGGAGCTCATTGTGCTCTTGGGTTTCTCTGGTGTTGGTGCTCAGCTCTTGCTTGAGTCCTTTGCAGCTTTTGAGCTGGCTCAGCCCTTTGGGAAGAGGTGTCTGCCTGAGGTAAGAGCTTCAGGACCAGTCAAGGTTCAGCAGCATGTGTGGTAGAAAGTAACACTTTTATGCAGCCTTTTTTTTTGTTTTCCTTTCTTTTTTTTCAGGTCAGTAATTTTGAGTGTCTGGGGGTAGAAAGATGGTTTAATGGTATGCTTTGTTTGTTTGTTTGAGGCTCCTGTGCCTTGGGAACCTCCTGTTCTGCCTCAATCTAGTGCTTAGCTGCTGAGTTACCATTGTGTCTGCTGGCTTTGCCAGTGACTGATGTGATTTTAATAACTACATTGCTATTGCATTTAAGGAGCTAATTTCCTATGTAGTTTAGAGACACATGTATCTTTTTCTGTCTAAGCCTCAGAAAAATTAAGTTGAACTCCTTACCTGGTGACATTGCTGATGCAAGAGTTGTAGCTGTAGTACAGGAGCAGGTATTGTCTTTGCCAGTAAGTGTTGCTTTCTCTGTTCAGGGTCTCATTTGCTGTAAATTGAAGGCAGGTGGGAACAGTGCTGCTGCTCCTCCAGCTGACTTGATAACTTCTGGTGGTTTGCCCTTTCCCAGGTGATTGTGCTAAGGGTGGTGGGCGGAGCCTTGGGCTATTTGAGCCACAGCCTCTGCTGAGGGAGCTCATTGTGCTCTTGGGTTTCTCTGGTGTTGGTGTGCAGCTCTTGCTTGAGTCCTTTGCAGCTTTTGAGCTGGCTCAGCCCTTTGGGAAGAGGTGTCTGCCTGAGGTAAGAGCTTCAGGACCAGTCAAGGTTCAGCAGCATGTGTGGTAGAAAGTAACACTTTTATGCAGCCTTTTTTTTTGTTTACCTTTCTTTTTTTCAGGTCAGTAATTTTGTTTTGAGTGTTTGGGGGTAGAAAGATGGTTTAATGGTATGCTTTGTTTGTTTGATTGAGGCTCCTGTGCCTTGGGAACCTCCTGTTCTGCCTCAATCTAGTGCTTAGCTGCTGAGTTACCATTGTGTCTGCTGGCTTTGCCAGTGACTGATGTGATTTTAATAACTACATTGTTATTGCATTTAAGGAGCTAATTTCCTACCTAGTTTAGAGACACATATATCTTTTTCTGTCTATGCCTCAGAAAAATTAAGTTGAACTCCTTACCTGGTGACATTGCTGATGCAATAGTTGTAGCTGTAGTACAGGAGCAGGTATTTTCTTTGCCAGTAAGTGTTGCTTTCTCTGTTCAGGGTCTCATTTGCTGTAAATTGAAGGCAGGTGGGAACAGTGCTGCTGCTCCTCCAGCTGACTTGATAACTTCTGGTGGTTTGCCCTTTCCCAGGTGATTGTGCTAAGGGTGGTGGGTGGAGGCTTGGGCTATTTGAGCCACAGCCTCTGCTGAGGGAGCTTATTGTGCTCTTGGGTTTCTCTGGTGTTGGTGCTCAGCTCTTGCTTGAGTCCTTTGCAGCTTTTGAGCTGGCTCAGCCTTTTGGGAGGAGGTGTCTGCCTGAGGTAAGAGCTTCAGGACCAGTCAAGGTTCAGCAGCATGTGTGGTAGAAAGTAACACTTTTATGCAGCCTTTTTTTTTGTTTTCCTTTCCTTTTTTCAGGTCAGTAATTTTGTTTTGAGTGTCTGGGGGTAGAAAGATAGTTTAATGGTATGCTTTGTTTGTTTGATAGAGGCTCCTGTGCCTTGGGAACCTCCTGTTCTGCCTCAATCTAGTGCTTAGCTGCTGAGTTACCATTGTGTCTGCTGGCTTTGCCAGTGACTGATGTGATTTTAATAACTACATTGTTATTGCATTTAAGGAGCTAATTTCCTACCTAGTTTAGAGACACATGTATCTTTTTCTGTCTATGCCTCAGAAAAATTAAGCTGAACTCCTTACCTGGTGACATTGCTGATGCAAGAGTTGTAGCTGTAGTACAGGAGCAGGTATTGTCTTTGCCAGTAAGTGTTGCTTTCTCTGTTCAGGGTCTCATTTGCTGTAAATTGAAGGCAGGTGGGAACAGTGCTGCTGCTCCTCCAGCTGACTTGATAACTTCTGGTGGTTTGCCCTTTCCCAGGTGATTGTGCTAAGGGTGGTGGGTGGAGCCTTGGGCTATTTGAGCCACAGCCTCTGCTGAGGGAGCTCATTGTGCTCTTGGGTTTCTCTGGTGTTGGTGCTCAGCTCTTGCTTGAGTCCTTTGCAGCTTTTGAGCTGGCTCAGCCCTTTGGGAAGAGGTGTCTGCCTGAGGTAAGAGCTTCAGGACCAGTCAAGGTTCAGCAGCATGTGTGGTAGAAAGTAACACTTTTATGCAGCCTTTTTTTGTTTTCCTTTCTTTTTTTTCAGGTCAGTGATTTTGAGTGTTTGGGGGTAGAAAGATGGTTTAATGGTATGCTTTGTTTGTTTGATTGAGGCTCCTGTGCCTTGGGAACCTCCTGTTCTGCCTCAATCTAGTGCTTAGCTGCTGAGTTACCATTGTGTCTGCTGGCTTTGCCAGTGACTGATGTGATTTTAATAACTACATTGTTATTGCATTTAAGGAGCTAATTTCCTACCTAGTTTAGAGACACATGTATCTTTTTCTGTCTATGCCTCAGAAAAATTAAGTTGAACTCCTTACCTGGTGACATTGCTGATGCAAGAGTTGTAGCTGTAGTACAGGAGCAGGTATTGTCTTTGCCAGTAAGTGTTGCTTTCTCTGTTCAGGGTCTCATTTGCTGTAAATTGAAGGCAGGTGGGAACAGTGCTGCTGCTCCTCCAGCTGACTTGATAACTTCTGGTGGTTTGCCCTTTCCCAGGTGATTGTGCTAAGGGTGGTGGGCGGAGCCTTGGGCTATTTGAGCCACAGCCTCTGCTGAGGGAGCTCATTGTGCTCTTGGGTTTCTCTGGTGTTGGTGCTCAGCTCTTGCTTGAGTCCTTTGCAGCTTTTGAGCTGGCTCAGCCCTTTGGGAGGAGGTGTCTGCCTGAGGTAAGAGCTTCAGGACCAGTCAAGGTTCAGCAGCATGTGTGGTAGAAAGTAACACTTTTATGCAGCCTTTTTTTGTTTTCCTTTCTTTTTTTCAGGTCAGTAATTTTGTTTGGAGTGTCTGGGGGTAGAAAGATAGTTTAATGGTATGCTTTGTTTGTTTGATAGAGGCTCCTGTGCCTTGGGAACCTCCTGTTCTGCCTCAATCTAGTGCTTAGCTGCTGAGTTACCATTGTGTCTGCTGGCTTTGCCAGTGACTGATGTGATTTTAATAACTACACTGTTATTGCATTTAAGGAGCTAATTTCCTACCTAGTTTAGAGACACATGTATCTTTTTCTGTCTATGCCTCAGAAAAATTAAGTTGAACTCCTTACCTGGTGATATTGCTGATGCAAGAGTTGTAGCTGTAGTACAGGAGCAGGTATTGTCTTTGCCAGTAAGTGTTGCTTTCTCTGTTCAGGGTCCCATTTGCTGTAAATTGAAGGCAGGTGGGAACAGTGCTGCTGCTCCTCCAGCTGACTTGATAACTTCTGGTGGTTTGCCCTTCCCCTTTCCCAGGTGATTGTGCTAAGGGTGGTGGGCGGAGCCTTGGGCTATTTGAGCCACAGCCTCTGCTGAGGGAGCTCATTGTGCTCTTGGGTTTCTCTGGTGTTGGTGCTCAGCTCTTGCTTGAGCCCTTTGCAGCTTTTGAGCTGGCTCAGCCCTTTGGGAAGAGGTGTCTGCCTGAGGTAAGAGCTTCAGGACCAGTCAAGGTTCAGCACCATGTGTGGTAGAAAGTAACACTTTTATGCAGCCTTTTTTTTGTTTTCCTTTCTTTTTTTTCAGGTCAGTAATTTTGAGTGTTTGGGGGTAGAAAGATGGTTTAATGGTATGCTTTGTTTGTTTGTTTGATTGAGGCTCCTGTGCCTTGGGAACCTCCTGTTCTGCCTCAATCTAGTGCTTAGCTGCTGAGTTACCATTGTGTCTGCTGGCTTTGCCAGTGACTGATGTGATTTTAATAACTACATTGTTATTGCATTTAAGGAGCTAATTTCCTACCTAGTTTAGAGACACATGTATCTTTTTCTGTCTATGCCTCAGAAAAATTAAGTTGAACTCCTTACCTGGTGACATTGCTGATGCAAGAGTTGTAGCTGTAGTACAGGAGCAGGTATTGTCTTTGCCAGTAAGTGTTGCTTTCTCTGTTCAGGGTCTCATTTGCTGTAAATTGAAGGCAGGTGGGAACAGTGCTGCTGCTCCTCCAGCTGACTTGATAACTTCTGGTGGTTTGCCCTTCCCCTTTCCCAGGTGATTGTGCTAAGGGTGGTGGGCGGAGCCTTGGGCTATTTGAGCCACAGCCTCTGCTGAGGGAGCTCATTGTGCTCTTGGGTTTCTCTGGTGTTGGTGCTCAGCTCTTGCTTGAGCCCTTTGCAGCTTTTGAGCTGGCTCAGCCCTTTGGGAAGAGGTGTCTGCCTGAGGTAAGAACTTCAGGACCAGTCAAGGTTCAGCACCATGTGTGGTAGAAAGTAACACTTTTATGCAGCTTTTTTTTTGTTTTCCTTTCTTTTTTTTCAGGTCAGTAATTTTGTTTTGAGTGTTTGGGGGTAGAAAGATGGTTTAATGGTATGCTTTGTTTGTTTGATTGAGGCTCCTGTGCCTTGGGAACCTCCTGTTCTGCCTCAATCTAGTGCTTAGCTGCTGAGTTACCATTGTGTCTGCTGGCTTTGCCAGTGACTGATGTGATTTTAATAACTACATTGTTATTGCATTTAAGGAGCTAATTTCCTACCTAGTTTAGAGACACATGTATCTTTTTCTGTCTATGCCTCAGAAAAATTAAGTTGAACTCCTTACCTGGTGACATTGCTGATGCAAGAGTTGTAGCTGTAGTACAGGAGCAGGTATTGTCTTTGCCAGTAAGTGTTGCTTTCTCTGTTCAGGGTCTCATTTGCTGTAAATTGAAGGCAGGTGGGAACAGTGCTGCTGCTCCTCCAGCTGACTTGATAACTTCTGGTGGTTTGCCCTTCCCCTTTCCCAGGTGATTGTGCTAAGGGTGGTGGGCGGAGCCTTGGGCTATTTGAGCCACAGCCTCTGCTGAGGGAGCTCATTGTGCTCTTGGGTTTCTCTGGTGTTGGTGCTCAGCTCTTGCTTGAGACCTTTGCAGCTTTTGAGCTGGCTCAGCCCTTTGGGAAGAGGTGTCTGCCTGAGGTAAGAGCTTCAGGACCAGTCAAGGTTCAGCACCATGTGTGGTAGAAAGTAACACTTTTATGCAGCTTTTTTTTGTTTTCCTTTCTTTTTTTTCAGGTCAGTAATTTTGAGTGTTTGGGGGTAGAAAGATGGTTTAATGGTATGCTTTGTTTGTTTGTTTGATTGAGGCTCCTGTGCCTTGGGAACCTCCTGTTCTGCCTCAATCTAGTGCTTAGCTGCTGAGTTACCATTGTGTCTGCTGGCTTTGCCAGTGACTGATGTGATTTTAATAACTACATTGTTATTGCATTTAAGGAGCTAATTTCCTACCTAGTTTAGAGACACATGTATCTTTTTCTGTCTATGCCTCAGAAAAATTAAGTTGAACTCCTTACCTGGTGACATTGCTGATGCAAGAGTTGTAGCTGTAGTACAGGAGCAGGTATTGTCTTTGCCAGTAAGTGTTGCTTTCTCTGTTCAGGGTCTCATTTGCTGTAAATTGAAGGCAGGTGGGAACAGTGCTGCTGCTCCTCCAGCTGACTTGATAACTTCTGGTGGTTTGCCCTTCCCCTTTCCCAGGTGATTGTGCTAAGGGTGGTGGGCGGAGCCTTGGGCTATTTGAGCCACAGCCTCTGCTGAGGGAGCTCATTGTGCTCTTGGGTTTCTCTGGTGTTGGTGCTCAGCTCTTGAGTCCTTTGCAGCTTTTGAGCTGGCTCAGCCCTTTGGGAAGAGGTGTCTGCCTGAGGTAAGAGCTTCAGGACCAGTCAAGGTTCAGCAGCATGTGTGGTAGAAAGTAACACTTTTATGCAGCCTTTTTTTTTGTTTTCCTTTCTTTTTTCAGGTCAGTAATTTTGTTTTGAGTGTTTGGGGGTAGAAAGATGGTTTAATGGTATGCTTTGTTTGTTTGTTTGATTGAGGCTCCTGTGCCTTGGGAACCTCCTGTTCTGCCTCAATCTAGTGCTTAGCTGCTGAGTTACCATTGTGTCTGCTGGCTTTGCCAGTGACTGATGTGATTTTAATAACTACATTGTTATTGCATTTAAGGAGCTAATTTCCTACCTAGTTTAGAGACACATGTATCTTTTTCTGTCTATGCCTCAGAAAAATTAAGTTGAACTCCTTACCTGGTGACATTGCTGATGCAAGAGTTGTAGCTGTAGTACAGGAGCAGGTATTGTCTTTGCCAGTAAGTGTTGCTTTCTCTGTTCAGGGTCTCATTTGCTGTAAATTGAAGGCAGGTGGGAACAGTGCTGCTGCTCCTCCAGCTGACTTGATAACTTCTGGTGGTTTGCCCTTCCCCTTTCCCAGGTGATTGTGCTAAGGGTGGTGGGCGGAGCCTTGGGCTATTTGAGCCACAGCCTCTGCTGAGGGAGCTCATTGTGCTCTTGGGTTTCTCTGGTGTTGGTGCTCAGCTCTTGCTTGAGCCCTTTGCAGCTTTTGAGCTGGCTCAGCCCTTTGGGAAGAGGTGTCTGCCTGAGGTAAGAGCTTCAGGACCAGTCAAGGTTCAGCACCATGTGTGGTAGAAAGTAACACTTTTATGCAGCCTTTTTTTTGTTTTCCTTTCTTTTTTTTCAGGTCAGTAATTTTGAGTGTTTGGGGGTAGAAAGATGGTTTAATGGTATGCTTTGTTTGTTTGTTTGATTGAGGCTCCTGTGCCTTGGGAACCTCCTGTTCTGCCTCAATCTAGTGCTTAGCTGCTGAGTTACCATTGTGTCTGCTGGCTTTGCCAGTGACTGATGTGATTTTAATAACTACATTGTTATTGCATTTAAGGAGCTAATTTCCTACCTAGTTTAGAGACACATGTATCTTTTTCTGTCTATGCCTCAGAAAAATTAAGTTGAACTCCTTACCTGGTGACATTGCTGATGCAAGAGTTGTAGCTGTAGTACAGGAGCAGGTATTGTCTTTGCCAGTAAGTGTTGCTTTCTCTGTTCAGGGTCTCATTTGCTGTAAATTGAAGGCAGGTGGGAACAGTGCTGCTGCTCCTCCAGCTGACTTGATAACTTCTGGTGGTTTGCCCTTCCCCTTTCCCAGGTGATTGTGCTAAGGGTGGTGGGCGGAGCCTTGGGCTATTTGAGCCACAGCCTCTGCTGAGGGAGCTCATTGTGCTCTTGGGTTTCTCTGGTGTTGGTGCTCAGCTCTTGCTTGAGCCCTTTGCAGCTTTTGAGCTGGCTCAGCCCTTTGGGAAGAGGTGTCTGCCTGAGGTAAGAACTTCAGGACCAGTCAAGGTTCAGCAGCATGTGTGGTAGAAAGTAACACTTTTATGCAGCTTTTTTTTTGTTTTCCTTTCTTTTTTTTCAGGTCAGTAATTTTGTTTTGAGTGTTTGGGGGTAGAAAGATGGTTTAATGGTATGCTTTGTTTGTTTGACTGAGGCTCCTGTGCCTTGGGAACCTCCTGTTCTGCCTCAATCTAGTGCTTAGCTGCTGAGTTACCATTGTGTCTGCTGGCTTTGCCAGTGACTGATGTGATTTTAATAACTACACTGTTATTGCATTTAAGGAGCTAATTTCCTACCTAGTTTAGAGACACATGTATCTTTTTCTGTCTATGCCTCAGAAAAATTAAGTTGAACTCCTTACCTGGTGACATTGCTGATGCAAGAGTTGTAGCTGTAGTACAGGAGCAGGTATTGTCTTTGCCAGTAAGTGTTGCTTTCTCTGTTCAGGGTCTCATTTGCTGTAAATTGAAGGCAGGTGGGAACAGTGCTGCTGCTCCTCCAGCTGACTTGATAACTTCTGGTGGTTTGCCCTTCCCCTTTCCCAGGTGATTGTGCTAAGGGTGGTGGGCGGAGCCTTGGGCTATTTGAGCCACAGCCTCTGCTGAGGGAGCTCATTGTGCTCTTGGGTTTCTCTGGTGTTGGTGCTCAGCTCTTGCTTGAGTCCTTTGCAGCTTTTGAGCTGGCTCAGCCCTTTGGGAAGAGGTGTCTGCCTGAGGTAAGAGCTTCAGGACCAGTCAAGGTTCAGCACCATGTGTGGTAGAAAGTAACACTTTTATGCAGCCTTTTTTTTGTTTTCCTTTCTTTTTTTTCAGGTCAGTAATTTTGTTTTGAGTGTTTGGGGGTAGAAAGATGGTTTAATGGTATGCTTTGTTTGTTTGACTGAGGCTCCTGTGCCTTGGGAACCTCCTGTTCTGCCTCAATCTAGTGCTTAGCTGCTGAGTTACCATTGTGTCTGCTGGCTTTGCCAGTGACTGATGTGATTTTAATAACTACATTGTTATTGCATTTAAGGAGCTAATTTCCTACCTAGTTTAGAGACACATGTATCTTTTTCTGTCTATGCCTCAGAAAAATTAAGTTGAACTCCTTACCTGGTGACATTGCTGATGCAAGAGTTGTAGCTGTAGTACAGGAGCAGGTATTGTCTTTGCCAGTAAGTGTTGCTTTCTCTGTTCAGGGTCTCATTTGCTGTAAATTGAAGGCAGGTGGGAACAGTGCTGCTGCTCCTCCAGCTGACTTCATAACTTCTGGTGGTTTGCCCTTCCCCTTTCCCAGGTGATTGTGCTAAGGGTGGTGGGCGGAGCCTTGGGCTATTTGAGCCACAGCCTCTGCTGAGGGAGCTCATTGTGCTCTTGGGTTTCTCTGGTGTTGGTGCTCAGCTCTTGCTTGAGACCTTTGCAGCTTTTGAGCTGGCTCAGCCCTTTGGGAAGAGGTGTCTGCCTGAGGTAAGAGCTTCAGGACCAGTAAAAGTTCAGCAGCATGTGTGGTAGAAAGTAACACTTTTATGCAGCCTTTTTTTTGTTTTCCTTTCTTTTTTTTCAGGTCAGTAATTTTGTTTTGAGTGTTTGGGGGTAGAAAGATGGTTTAATGGTATGCTTTGTTTGTTTGACTGAGGCTCCTGTGCCTTGGGAACCTCCTGTTCTGCCTCAATCTAGTGCTTAGCTGCTGAGTTACCATTGTGTCTGCTGGCTTTGCCAGTGACTGATGTGATTTTAATAACTACATTGTTATTGCATTTAAGGAGCTAATTTCCTACCTAGTTTAGAGACACATGTATCTTTTTCTGTCTATGCCTCAGAAAAATTAAGTTGAACTCCTTACCTGGTGACATTGCTGATGCAAGAGTTGTAGCTGTAGTACAGGAGCAGGTATTGTCTTTGCCAGTAAGTGTTGCTTTCTCTGTTCAGGGTCTCATTTGCTGTAAATTGAAGGCAGGTGGGAACAGTGCTGCTGCTCCTCCAGCTGACTTGATAACTTCTGGTGGTTTGCCCTTTCCCAGGTGATTGTGCTAAGGGTGGTGGGCGGAGCCTTGGGCTATTTGAGCCACAGCCTCTGCTGAGGGAGCTCATTGTGCTCTTGGGTTTCTCTGGTGTTGGTGCTCAGCTCTTGCTTGAGTCCTTTGCAGCTTTTGAGCTGGCTCAGCCCTTTGGGAGGAGGTGTCTGCCTGAGGTAAGAGCTTCAGGACCAGTCAAGGTTCAGCACCATGTGTGGTAGAAAGTAACACTTTTATGCAGCCTTTTTTTGTTTTCCTTTCTTTTTTTCAGGTCAGTAATTTTGTTTTGAGTGTCTGGGGGTAGAAAGATGGTTTAATGGTATGCTTTGTTTGTTTGTTTGATTGAGGCTCCTGTGCCTTGGGAACCTCCTGTTCTGCCTCAATCTAGTGCTTAGCTGCTGAGTTACCATTGTGTCTGCTGGCTTTGCCAGTGACTGATGTGATTTTAATAACTACATTGTTATTGCATTTAAGGAGCTAATTTCCTACCTAGTTTAGAGACACATGTATCTTTTTCTGTCTATGCCTCAGAAAAATTAAGTTGAACTCCTTACCTGCTGACATTGCTGATGCAAGAGTTGTAGCTGTAGTACAGGAGCAGGTATTGTCTTTGCCAGTAAGTGTTGCTTTCTCTGTTCAGGGTCTCATTTGCTGTAAATTGAAGGCAGGTGGGAACAGTGCTGCTGCTCCTCCAGCTGACTTGATAACTTCTGGTGGTTTGCCCTTCCCCTTTCCCAGGTGATTGTGCTAAGGGTGGTGGGCGGAGGCTTGGGCTATTTGAGCCACAGCCTCTGCTGAGGGAGCTCATTGTGCTCTTGGGTTTCTCTGGTGTTGGTGCTCAGCTCTTGCTTGAGCCCTTTGCAGCTTTTGAGCTGGCTCAGCCCTTTGGGAAGAGGTGTCTGCCTGAGGTAAGAGCTTCAGGACCAGTCAAGGTTCAGCACCATGTGTGGTAGAAAGTAACACTTTTATGCAGCCTTTTTTTTGTTTTCCTTTCTTTTTTTTCAGGTCAGTAATTTTGAGTGTTTGGGGGTAGAAAGATGGTTTAATGGTATGCTTTGTTTGTTTGTTTGATTGAGGCTCCTGTGCCTTGGGAACCTCCTGTTCTGCCTCAATCTAGTGCTTAGCTGCTGAGTTACCATTGTGTCTGCTGGCTTTGCCAGTGACTGATGTGATTTTAATAACTACATTGTTATTGCATTTAAGGAGCTAATTTCCTACCTAGTTTAGAGACACATGTATCTTTTTCTGTCTATGCCTCAGAAAAATTAAGTTGAACTCCTTACCTGCTGACATTGCTGATGCAAGAGTTGTAGCTGTAGTACAGGAGCAGGTATTGTCTTTGCCAGTAAGTGTTGCTTTCTCTGTTCAGGGTCTCATTTGCTGTAAATTGAAGGCAGGTGGGAACAGTGCTGCTGCTCCTCCAGCTGACTTGATAACTTCTGGTGGTTTGCTCTTCCCCTTTCCCAGGTGATTGTGCTAAGGGTGGTGGGCGGAGCCTTGGGCTATTTGAGCCACAGCCTCTGCTGAGGGAGCTCATTGTGCTCTTGGGTTTCTCTGGTGTTGGTGCTCAGCTCTTGAGTCCTTTGCAGCTTTTGAGCTGGCTCAGCCCTTTGGGAAGAGGTGTCTGCCTGAGGTAAGAGCTTCAGGACCAGTCAAGGTTCAGCAGCATGTGTGGTAGAAAGTAACACTTTTATGCAGCCTTTTTTTTGTTTTCCTTTCTTTTTTTCAGGTCAGTAATTTTGTTTTGAGTGTCTGGGGGTAGAAAGATAGTTTAATGGTATGCTTTGTTTGTTTGATTGAGGCTCCTGTGCCTTGGGAACCTCCTGTTCTGCCTCAATCTAGTGCTTAGCTGCTGAGTTACCATTGTGTCTGCTGGCTTTGCCAGTGACTGATGTGATTTTAATAACTACATTGTTATTGCATTTAAGGAGCTAATTTCCTACCTAGTTTAGAGACACATGTATCTTTTTCTGTCTATGCCTCAGAAAAATTAAGTTGAACTCCTTACCTGGTGACATTGCTGATGCAAGAGTTGTAGCTGTAGTACAGGAGCAGGTATTGTCTTTGCCAGTAAGTGTTGCTTTCTCTGTTCAGTGTCTCATTTGCTGTAAATTGAAGGCAGGTGGGAACAGTGCTGCTGCTCCTCCAGCTGACTTGATAACTTCTGGTGGTTTGCCCTTTCCCAGGTGATTGTGCTAAGGGTGGTGGGCGGAGCCTTGGGCTATTTGAGCCACAGCCTCTGCTGAGGGAGCTCATTGTGCTCTTGGGTTTCTCTGGTGTTGGTGCTCAGCTCTTGAGTCCTTTGCAGCTTTTGAGCTGGCTCAGCCCTTTGGGAAGAGGTGTCTGCCTGAGGTAAGAGCTTCAGGACCAGTCAAGGTTCAGCAGCATGTGTGGTAGAAAGTAACACTTTTATGCAGCCTTTTTTTTTTGTTTTCCTTTCATTTTTTCAGGTCAGTAATTTTGTTTTGGGTGTTTGGGGGTAGAAAGATGGTTTAATGGTATGCTTTGTTTGTTTGTTTGATAGAGGCTCCTGTGCCTTGGGAACCTCCTGTTCTGCCTCAATCTAGTGCTTAGCTGCTGAGTTACCATTGTGTCTGCTGGCTTTGCCAGTGACTGATGTGATTTTAATAACTACATTGTTATTGCATTTAAGGAGCTAATTTCCTACCTAGTTTAGAGACACATGTATCTTTTTCTGTCTATGCCTCAGAAAAATTAAGTTGAACTCCTTACCTGGTGACATTGCTGATGCAAGAGTTGTAGCTGTAGTACAGGAGCAGGTATTGTCTTTGCCAGTAAGTGTTGCTTTCTCTGTTCAGGGTCTCATTTGCTGTAAATTGAAGGCAGGTGGGAACAGTGCTGCTGCTCCTCCAGCTGACTTGATAACTTCTGGTGGTTTGCCCTTTCCCAGGTGATTGTGCTAAGGGTGGTGGGCGGAGCCTTGGGCTATTTGAGCCACAGCCTCTGCTGAGGGAGCTTATTGTGCTCTTGGGTTTCTCTGGTGTTGGTGCTCAGCTCTTGAGTCCTTTGCAGCTTTTGAGCTGGCTCAGCCCTTTGGGAAGAGGTGTCTGCCTGAGGTAAGAGCTTCAGGACCAGTCAAGGTTCAGCAGCATGTGTGGTAGAAAGTAACACTTTTATGCAGCCTTTTTTTTGTTTTCCTTTCCTTTTTTCAGGTCAGTAATTTTGTTTTGAGTGTCTGGGGGTAGAAAGATAGTTTAATGGTATGCTTTGTTTGTTTGATAGAGGCTCCTGTGCCTTGGGAATCTCCTGTTCTGCCTCAATCTAGTGCTTAGCTGCTGAGTTACCATTGTGTCTGCTGGCTTTGCCAGTGACTGATGTGATTTTAATAACTACATTGTTATTGCATTTAAGGAGCTAATTTCCTACCTAGTTTAGAGACACATGTATCTTTTTCTGTCTATGCCTCAGAAAAATTAAGTTGAACTCCTTACCTGGTGACATTGCTGATGCAAGAGTTGTAGCTGTAGTACAGGAGCAGGTATTGTCTTTGCCAGTAAGTGTTGCTTTCTCTGTTCAGGGTCTCATTTGCTGTAAATTGAAGGCAGGTGGGAACAGTGCTGCTGCTCCTCCAGCTGACTTGATAACTTCTGGTGGTTTGCCCTTCCCCTTTCCCAGGTGATTGTGCTAAGGGTGGTGGGCGGAGCCTTGGGCTATTTGAGCCACAGCCTCTGCTGAGGGAGCTCATTGTGCTCTTGGGTTTCTCTGGTGTTGGTGCTCAGCTCTTGCTTGAGTCCTTTGCAGCTTTTGAGCTGGCTCAGCCCTTTGGGAAGAGGTGTCTGCCTGAGGTAAGAGCTTCAGGACCAGTCAAGGTTCAGCAGCATGTGTGGTAGAAAGTAACACTTTTATGCAGGCTTTTTTTGTTTTCCTTTCTTTTTTTCAGGTCGGTAATTTTGTTTTGAGTGTCTGGGGGTAGAAAGATGGTTTAATGGTATGCTTTGTTTGTTTGTTTGATTGAGGCTCCTGTGCCTTGGGAACCTCCTGTTCTGCCTCAATCTAGTGCTTGGCTGCTGAGTTACCATTGTGTCTGCTGGCTTTGCCAGTGACTGATGTGATTTTAATAACTACATTGTTATTGCATTTAAGGAGCTAATTTCCTACCTAGTTTAGAGACACATGTATCTTTTTCTGTCTATGCCTCAGAAAAATTAAGTTGAACTCCTTACCTGGTGACATTGCTGATGCAAGAGTTGTAGCTGTAGTACAGGAGCAGGTATTGTCTTTGCCAGTAAGTGTTGCTTTCTCTGTTCAGGGTCTCATTTGCTGTAAATTGAAGGCAGGTGGGAACAGTGCTGCTGCTCCTCCAGCTGACTTGATAACTTCTGGTGGTTTGCCCTTCCCCTTTCCCAGTTGATTGTGCTAAGGGTGGTGGGCGGAGCCTTGGGCTATTTGAGCCACAGCCTCTGCTGAGGGAGCTCATTGTGCTCTTGGGTTTCTCTGGTGTTGGTGCTCAGCTCTTGCTTGAGACCTTTGCAGCTTTTGAGCTGGCTCAGCCCTTTGGGAAGCGGTGTCTGCCTGAGGTAAGAGCTTCAGGACCAGTCAAGGTTCAGCAGCATGTGTGGTAGAAAGTAACACTTTTATGCAGCCTTTTTTTTGTTTTCCTTTCTTTTTTTTCAGGTCAGTAATTTTCTTTTGAGTGTTTGGGGGTAGAAAGATGGTTTAATGGTATGCTTTGTTTGTTTGATTGAGGCTCCTGTGCCTTGGGAACCTCCTGTTCTGCCTCAATCTAGTGCTTAGCTGCTGAGTTACCATTGTGTCTGCTGGCTTTGCCAGTGACTGATGTGATTTTAATAACTACATTGTTATTGCATTTAAGGAGCTAATTTCCTACCTAGTTTAGAGACACATGTATCTTTTTCTGTCTATGCCTCAGAAAAATTAAGTTGAACTCCTTACCTGGTGACATTGCTGATGCAAGAGTTGTAGCTGTAGTACAGGAGCAGGTATTGTCTTTGCCAGTAAGTGTTGCTTTCTCTGTTCAGGGTCTCATTTGCTGTAAATTGAAGGCAGGTGGGAACAGTGCTGCTGCTCCTCCAGCTGACTTGATAACTTCTGGTGGTTTGCCCTTCCCCTTTCCCAGGTGATTGTGCTAAGGGTGGTGGGTGGAGGCTTGGGCTATTTGAGCCACAGCCTCTGCTGAGGGAGCTCATTGTGCTCTTGGGTTTCTCTGGTGTTGGTGCTCAGCTCTTGCTTGAGCCCTTTGCAGCTTTTGAGCTGGCTCAGCCCTTTGGGAAGAGGTGTCTGCCTGAGGTAAGAACTTCAGGACCAGTCAAGGTTCAGCAGCATGTGTGGTAGAAAGTAACACTTTTATGCAGCCTTTTTTTTGTTTTCCTTCCTTTTTTTCAGGTCAGTAATTTTGTTTTGAGTGTTTGGGGGTAGAAAGATGGTTTAATGGTATGCTTTGTTTGTTTGTTTGATTGAGGCTCCTGTGCCTTGGGAACCTCCTGTTCTGCCTCAATCTAGTGCTTAGCTGCTGAGTTACCATTGTGTCTGCTGGCTTTGCCAGTGACTGATGTGATTTTAATAACTACATTGTTATTGCATTTAAGGAGCTAATTTCCTACCTAGTTTAGAGACACATGTATCTTTTTCTGTCTATGCCTCAGAAAAATTAAGTTGAACTCCTTACCTGGTGACATTGCTGATGCAAGAGTTGTAGCTGTAGTACAGGAGCAGGTATTGTCTTTGCCAGTAAGTGTTGCTTTCTCTGTTCAGGGTCTCATTTGCTGTAAATTGAAGGCAGGTGGGAACAGTGCTGCTGCTCCTCCAGCTGACTTGATAACTTCTGGTGGTTTGCCCTTTCCCAGGTGATTGTGCTAAGGGTGGTGGGCGGAGCCTTGGGCTATTTGAGCCACAGCCTCTGCTGAGGGAGCTCATTGTGCTCTTGGGTTTCTCTGGTGTTGGTGCTCAGCTCTTGCTTGAGTCCTTTGCAGCTTTTGAGCTGGCTCAGCCCTTTGGGAAGAGGTGTCTGCCTGAGGTAAGAGCTTCAGGACCAGTCAAGGTTCAGCACCATGTGTGGTAGAAAGTAACACTTTTATGCAGCCTTTTTTTTGTTTTCCTTTCTTTTTTTTCAGGTCAGTAATTTTGAGTGTTTGGGGGTAGAAAGATGGTTTAATGGTATGCTTTGTTTGTTTGTTTGATTGAGGCTCCTGTGCCTTGGGAACCTCCTGTTCTGCCTCAATCTAGTGCTTAGCTGCTGAGTTACCATTGTGTCTGCTGGCTTTGCCAGTGACTGATGTGATTTTAATAACTACATTGTTATTGCATTTAAGGAGCTAATTTCCTACCTAGTTTAGAGACACATGTATCTTTTTCTGTCTATGCCTCAGAAAAATTAAGTTGAACTCCTTACCTGGTGACATTGCTGATGCAAGAGTTGTAGCTGTAGTACAGGAGCAGGTATTGTCTTTGCCAGTAAGTGTTGCTTTCTCTGTTCAGGGTCTCATTTGCTGTAAATTGAAGGCAGGTGGGAACAGTGCTGCTGCTCCTCCAGCTGACTTGATAACTTCTGGTGGTTTGCCCTTCCCCTTTCCCAGGTGATTGTGCTAAGGGTGGTGGGCGGAGCCTTGGGCTATTTGAGCCACAGCCTCTACTGAGGGAGCTCATTGTGCTCTTGGGTTTCTCTGGTGTTGGTGCTCAGCTCTTGCTTGAGCCCTTTGCAGCTTTTGAGCTGGCTCAGCCCTTTGGGAAGAGGTGTCTGCCTGAGGTAAGAACTTCAGGACCAGTCAAGGTTCAGCAGCATGTGTGGTAGAAAGTAACACTTTTATGCAGCTTTTTTTTTGTTTTCCTTTCTTTTTTTTCAGGTCAGTAATTTTGTTTTGAGTGTTTGGGGGTAGAAAGATGGTTTAATGGTATGCTTTGTTTGTTTGATAGAGGCTCCTGTGCCTTGGGAACCTCCTGTTCTGCCTCAATCTAGTGCTTAGCTGCTGAGTTACCATTGTGTCTGCTGGCTTTGCCAGTGACTGATGTGATTTTAATAACTACATTGTTATTGCATTTAAGGAGCTAATTTCCTACCTAGTTTAGAGACACATGTATCTTTTTCTGTCTATGCCTCAGAAAAATTAAGTTGAACTCCTTACCTGGTGACATTGCTGATGCAAGAGTTGTAGCTGTAGTACAGGAGCAGGTATTGTCTTTGCCAGTAAGTGTTGCTTTCTCTGTTCAGGGTCTCATTTGCTGTAAATTGAAGGCAGGTGGGAACAGTGCTGCTGCTCCTCCAGCTGACTTGATAACTTCTGGTGGTTTGCTCTTCCCCTTTCCCAGGTGATTGTGCTAAGGGTGGTGGGTGGAGCCTTGGGCTATTTGAGCCACAGCCTCTGCTGAGGGAGCTCATTGTGCTCTTGGGTTTCTCTGGTGTTGGTGCTCAGCTCTTGAGTCCTTTGCAGCTTTTGAGCTGGCTCAGCCCTTTGGGAAGAGGTGTCTGCCTGAGGTAAGAGCTTCAGGACCAGTCAAGGTTCAGCAGCATGTGTGGTAGAAAGTAACACTTTTATGCAGCCTTTTTTTTTGTTTTCCTTTCCTTTTTTCAGGTCAGTAATTTTGTTTTGAGTGTTTGGGGGTAGAAAGATGGTTTAATGGTATGCTTTGTTTGTTTGTTTGATAGAGGCTCCTGTGCCTTGGGAACCTCCTGTTCTGCCTCAATCTAGTGCTTAGCTGCTGAGTTACCATTGTGTCTGCTGGCTTTGCCAGTGACTGATGTGATTTTAATAACTACATTGTTATTGCATTTAAGGAGCTAATTTCCTACCTAGTTTAGAGACACATGTATCTTTTTCTGTCTATGCCTCAGAAAAATTAAGTTGAACTCCTTACCTGGTGACATTGCTGATGCAAGAGTTGTAGCTGTAGTACAGGAGCAGGTATTGTCTTTGCCAGTAAGTGTTGCTTTCTCTGTTCAGGGTCTCATTTGCTGTAAATTGAAGGCAGGTGGGAACAGTGCTGCTGCTCCTCCAGCTGACTTGATAACTTCTGGTGGTTTGCCCTTTCCCAGGTGATTGTGCTAAGGGTGGTGGGTGGAGGCTTGGGCTATTTGAGCCACAGCCTCTGCTGAGGGAGCTTATTGTGCTCTTGGGTTTCTCTGGTGTTGGTGCTCAGCTCTTGAGTCCTTTGCAGCTTTTGAGCTGGCTCAGCCCTTTGGGAAGAGGTGTCTGCCTGAGGTAAGAGCTTCAGGACCAGTCAAGGTTCAGCAGCATGTGTGGTAGAAAGTAACACTTTTATGCAGCCTTTTTTTTTGTTTTCCTTTCCTTTTTTCAGGTCAGTAATTTTGTTTTGAGTGTCTGGGGGTAGAAAGATAGTTTAATGGTATGCTTTGTTTGTTTGATAGAGGCTCCTGTGCCTTGGGAATCTCCTGTTCTGCCTCAATCTAGTGCTTAGCTGCTGAGTTACCATTGTGTCTGCTGGCTTTGCCAGTGACTGATGTGATTTTAATAACTACATTGTTATTGCATTTAAGGAGCTAATTTCCTACCTAGTTTAGAGACACATGTATCTTTTTCTGTCTATGCCTCAGAAAAATTAAGTTGAACTCCTTACCTGGTGACATTGCTGATGCAAGAGTTGTAGCTGTAGTACAGGAGCAGGTATTGTCTTTGCCAGTAAGTGTTGCTTTCTCTGTTCAGGGTCTCATTTGCTGTAAATTGAAGGCAGGTGGGAACAGTGCTGCTGCTCCTCCAGCTGACTTGATAACTTCTGGTGGTTTGCTCTTCCCCTTTCCCAGGTGATTGTGTTAAGGGTGGTGGGCGGAGCCTTGGGCTATTTGAGCCACAGCCTCTGCTGAGGGAGCTCATTGTGCTCTTGGGTTTCTCTGGTGTTGGTGCTCAGCTCTTGCTTGAGCCCTTTGCAGCTTTTGAGCTGGCTCAGCCCTTTGGGAAGAGGTGTCTGCCTGAGGTAAGAGCTTCAGGACCAGTCAAGGTTCAGCAGCATGTGTGGTAGAAAGTAACACTTTTATGCAGGCTTTTTTTTGTTTTCCTTTCTTTTTTTCAGGTCAGTAATTTTGTTTTGAGTGTCTGGGGGTAGAAAGATGGTTTAATGGTATGCTTTGTTTGTTTGTTTGATTGAGGCTCCTGTGCCTTGGGAACCTCCTGTTCTGCCTCAATCTAGTGCTTGGCTGCTGAGTTACCATTGTGTCTGCTGGCTTTGCCAGTGACTGATGTGATTTTAATAACTACATTGTTATTGCATTTAAGGAGCTAATTTCCTACCTAGTTTAGAGACACATGTATCTTTTTCTGTCTATGCCTCAGAAAAATTAAGTTGAACTCCTTACCTGGTGACATTGCTGATGCAATAGTTGTAGCTGTAGTACAGGAGCAGGTATTGTCTTTGCCAGTAAGTGTTGCTTTCTCTGTTCAGGGTCTCATTTGCTGTAAATTGAAGGCAGGTGGGAACAGTGCTGCTGCTCCTCCAGCTGACTTGATAACTTCTGGTGGTTTGCCCTTCCCCTTTCCCAGGTGATTGTGCTAAGGGTGGTGGGCGGAGCCTTGGGCTATTTGAGCCACAGCCTCTGCTGAGGGAGCTCATTGTGCTCTTGGGTTTCTCTGGTGTTGGTGCTCAGCTCTTGCTTGAGACCTTTGCAGCTTTTGAGCTGGCTCAGCCCTTTGGGAAGAGGTGTCTGCCTGAGGTAAGAGCTTCAGGACCAGTCAAGGTTCAGCAGCATGTGTGGTAGAAAGTAACACTTCTATGCAGCCTTTTTTTTGTTTTCCTTTCTTTTTTTCAGGTCAGTAATTTGGTTTTGAGTGTTTTGGGGGTAGAAAGATGGTTTAATGGTATGCTTTGTTTGTTTGTTTTAATTGTTCATGCATTGTGTTTTCCTGGAATTCCTAGCTTCATTGAAAAAGGAGCCTTGTTTTTTTACCTGTTCTGCTGTATGCTGTGTAAGTTGCTGATATCTCTCAACGGGACCGATGGTGACATTGTTTAGCAGGGGTTAGGGTGAGCGTCTTGTATGCATCTGTATATGGAGTTTTACTATTTCTGGAGAAAGCAGAAGGGTCGTGAGGCACAGTGCCTTTCAGGGTTTGGGATGCCTTTCCTCATTGCCCACAGAATGCCATGTTGTCCCTAGAATCTTTGCAGCTTCTGGCAGGCCCCTCATAGATTACAAGTGTTGGGACTTGACTTTATTTTGTGGGCATGTAGCAGAGCTCAGAGTCTCTGGGAAGCTGTAGGTTAGGAGGTGCCCCCTGAATTTGGCATGTGGCTCAGAAGAGGGGCTCCTGAGGAGTAGCTGCTGAAGGGGGTTCAGGGGTGCAAATCGAGGGCAGGAGGTGTCAGGAAGCAGTGGGGTTCTTTTCCTGACGGTTGAGGAGAAGAAAAGGGGTTTCTAAAGTTTTGGGACTGCTGGGGAAAGGGAGGAGGGTTCACCAGCCTTTCTCAGATGAGTTTTGCAGTTGGATTTGAATGTCATAGAATCGTAGAATGGTTTGGGTTGGAAGGGACCATACAGATCCTCTAGTTCCAACCCCCCCAGGGACACCTTCCGCGAGACCAGGTTGCTCAAAGCCCCATCTGACCTGGCCTTGAATGCTTCCAGGGAGGGAGCACCCGCAGGTTCTCTGGGCAACATGTTCCAGTGCCTTGCCACCCCTAGTGAGAAACGTCTTCCTAACGCCTAAACTAAATGTACCCTCTTTAGGACTGAAGTTGTTACCACCTTGTCCTATTGCTGTACACCCTTGTAAAAAGTCCCTCTGCAGGTTTCTTATAGGCACCCTTTAGGTACTGTGAAGTCTGCTATAAGGTCTCCTGCAAAGCTGTATGCCGGTGAGGGGTCTGAGAAGGTGAGGCGGTCGTTGGCCGGGTTAGTGTTGAATAGCAAAGTATTACGGGGCTGCTTGGTTAAGCATTTACCTTCTGTTTTGGAGGCGCTGTGCGGGCCACCTTTGGAATTGGATGAGCGTTTGAGGTGAGCTGTGGATTAGTGAGGAGGAGCATGGGGCTGACAACTTCTCACGAGTGCCATGCTAACTTGGTGTCTCTTAGTACCTTAGGTACCACGAGTGATGACGGCTGCAGGGCCTGAGTCTGGAATGAGTGGGGAAGCGAACACGGTGGCACTTGTGAGGAGGGGGGAGTTGGGAAAGTAGTTGGCATTGGCCAGTGGGATGCTTACTCCCTTTTCTGAGTTGTGTGTGTTTGTTTTTTTCATTGCAGATGTTGAAGAGCAATGTGTCCCCTTGAGGAACATCCCAATTAGCCCGTGTGGTTTTGTGGAGGATGGATTTGGACCCTCGGCCCTCTGAAAGCTAAGCTGAGGGACCCGGGCTGGGGAGAGGCTGGGAGGAAGGGACAAAGCTGGGAATTGCAGGAAGGGGTTTTAAAGTTAACGCAGGAGAGAGGGCTGTCCCAAAGCAGTTGCCTTTGTGCAGGCGAAGGGAGCGGGTTGCTTTTCAGCATGAGACCTGTGTGTGCTGGGCAGAGCAGTTCCAGCCTGTGTCCGCGGTGGCGTGCAGTTTGTGTAGTCTGTCTTGTGCGCTTAGACCTTCCTTGGGTCTCAATGTCCTTGTTGTGCTTTGCGCTGGAAGAGCGCAGCATGCGCTTCGGGTGCTGTCCCTAGCATCTCGAATGCCCCTACTCATCGGCCCGGTGCCAGTCGGGTGCTTCTCTTCTTGCGCTCGGAGCTCTAAAGCATGGATAGGTCTTGGCGGGTTCTGGTCGGTCCTTTTTGGCAGTGTTCTTCTGGGCCACATTGGCAGCTCTGCTCTCTAGCTGTCCATTTTCTTGGACTGGGACTTTTTCCTTGCATCCTGACATCCTTAGGTCTCGATGCCAGGCTTCTGGTGCATCTGTCGTCTGGGTTTTGACAGTGCCATCTTGTAACGGGCTGTTCCGTTCGACTCCTCTGGGTCTGCCGTAGAGCCTCCTGGCCTCGCAGTTGTGGCTCCTTAGGTCATCTTGCCTGATGGCGCCTCCCGTCCGGGAGTCATT
Source organism: Haliaeetus albicilla (assembly GCF_947461875.1). Lineage (NCBI taxonomy): Eukaryota > Metazoa > Chordata > Aves > Accipitriformes > Accipitridae > Haliaeetus > Haliaeetus albicilla. The sequence goes on from NW_027212502.1 coordinate 22,303, forward strand.
CTTCTTGCCGAGAGTTTTCTCTCTCTTTGAATCACCTTGTTGGTAGCATTCCAAGTGGCGACATTCTGCGCACGGGTGTGTTTGGCTTGGAGCTGCTCTGCCTGGGGATGTAGAGTCAGGGGTAGGTGGAACAGCGATAAGAGTCTATGGGTGAAATGTTGATTTGCCTTAATTGTTTAGGCAAGGGTTGTACAGTCATCTGGGATCGAGTAGGCACTGGTGGGCTGTGTGGACAGCAATGCTGAGATTTTTTTTACGGAAATGATTGTAGCCAGATCGTCCCAGTTAGCCCATGTGATTTTTGCGGAGGATGCATTCGTACCCTTGGCTGTCTGAAAGTTAAGTTGAGGGACCCGGGCTGGGGAGAGGCTGGGAGGGAGGGATACAGCTGGGAATTGCTGTGAGGGGTTTTAAAGTGAGAGTAGGAGGGCAGGGCTGTCCAGGAGCAGTCCTGTTTGCGCAGATGAAGGGAGCAGGTTGCTCTTCAGCCCGAGACCAGCATGTGCCGGGCAGGGTAGTTCCAGCCTGTGTCTGTGGTGGTGTGTAGTTTGTGTAGTCTGTCTTCTGTGCTTAGACCTTCCTCGGGTCTCAATGCTATCATCAGTCTTTGCGCTCAGAGAGCGTGGCATGCGCTTTGGGCACCGTCCCTAGGGTCTCGAATGCCCTTACTCATCGGCACTGTGCCAGTCGGGTGCTTCTTTTCTTGCGCTCGGAGCTGTAAAGCATGGATTGGTGTCAGAAGGTTCCCACTGGTTCTCTTTTGCGGCACTCTTCCGGGCTGCTTTGGCAGCTCTGCTGTCTAGCCATGTGTTGTCTTGGACTGGGACTTCTTCCCTGCACCTTGATGTTCCTAGGTCTTGATGACAGGCTTCTTACACATCCATCATCTTGGTTTTGACAGTACCATCTTGTAATGGGCCGTTCCTTTTGCCTCTTCTTCTTTGGGGCTGTTGTAGAGCCTCCTTGCTTTGTGGTTTTGGGCGCTGTAGGTCAATTTGCCAGATGGCACCTCTTGTCTGGGGGTCATTCTTCTTGCTGAGAGTTTTCTCTCTCTTTGAATTGCCTTGTCTGTAGTGTTCTGTGTTGTGTGTGTTTGTGCACGGGTGTGTTTGGCTTGGAGCTGCTCTGCCCAGGGTTGTAGAGTCAGGGGTAGGTGGAACAGCGATAAGACTCTATGGGTGAAATGTTGATATGTCTAGATTGCTAGCATTGAGGGTTAAAAGATTTTTGAGTCATTGCATGTCAGTAGGGGAGTGGATTGCAAGTGGATTGTGAGGTAGACTATAGTAAGGCAGTAAGTGGACATGGGTGTTAATACTGTTTATGTGGACACTTTGTGGTAAGCTTCTAGAAATGGTTAAGGCATTGAGGTTTTTGTTTTTGGAATTGGTGGGAAGCAGGTGTTTGGAGCTGTGCAGGATTTTTTTTATGCTGAGGGTGAAGTGCGTATTCAACAGTTTTGTGTGTTGGTTTTGCAGGTGATCACAGGGCACGAGGTGTTTGAAGGAACCTCGCATTTAGGCGATGTGGTTGCTACGGAGGTTGGACTGTGATAAGTGCCACTATGAAAGCTAAGTATCTGGTTGAAAATCTGTGTATGGCGCAGATGGTAGATGTTGAAGCGTTGCTGTAATGGAAGGGTAGTTTGTGGGGAGCTTGGAAAGACATTGGGCTGGGGCCAGGGGTTTTGCAGGTAGGGTAATTTTTGAGGCCCTGGGTGCTGTGAGTAAGGGGCGATGGCCCCTTGACACTCTTTGGCAGTGGGATGGGTTAGTTGAGAGTGAGGGCTAGTGTGTGTGTGATCTGAATGAGTGGTGTGTTGTGAATGTGTGTAACTTTGTGGGGTTATGTGGTTTAGCTTTTTAGTGGTCTCTTGCAGGGTAGATGTAGAGATGTTTGTTAGGCAATTAGGAAAAAATAAAATACAATTAGAATAAAAAATCTCCAGCCAGGCGATTTCTTTTTTTCCCCAGCTGCGTTTTTTTTCTCCTGGTCCTGGCCACTCTGTGAGGAGATGTTCATGGCCAATGTTCCGACAGGGGTCAGGCTTGGGCCGGGGTTTTGGCAGGGAGGGTGATTTTTGAGACCCCTGGTGCAGCAGGCACAGGGCAATGGCCCCTTGAGGGTGGCAGGCAGTTGGATGGATGAGTTGAGAACGAGGGTTGGTGTGCATGCAATGTCAATGAGTAGTGTGTTGTGAATGTGTGTAACCTTGTAGGGTTATGTGTTTTGACTTTTTAATGTTTTTTTCCTTTCTGGTTGTACAGGCGAGATGTTTTCCAGGGAATTGGAATTGAAAAAAAATACCATTAGAATAAAAAAACCCTAGCAGGGAGATTTCCTCCCCCCCCCAAGCCAGGTTGTTTTGTTGGTTGGTGTTTTGTTTTTTTTTTTTTCCCCCCAGTCCTGGCTGTTCTGTGAGGCGATGTTCATCGCCAATGTTTGGATGGGGGTCAGGCTCGGGCCTGGGTTTTCACAGGCAGGGGGATTTTTTTCAAGGCTCCTGGGAAGAGTGCTCCCATGGAGTGCTCCCCTGCAATGTAGTAATTGCCAATTAGCGCAGGGAATTATGTTGGTCAGCGGATGGTCTTTGGAAGACAGTTGAGGATTTTGCAGGCGAAGGGTGGGGGGAGTTGGACTAGATGGCCAGCATGGAGTAGGCCAGGGTTGTGAAGTGCGTGACTGTAACTGTATTTTTCCTTGGTGTGTTTGTAAAATATTTGGGTGCTCTTTGTAGTTTGTGATATAATGATATTTTCCATTTTTTGTTTTTGTGCCAAGGCGGGGAAAGGGACAGTCTGTGAAGAGGAGTGGAGCTAACTCGTTTTCTACTTGAGAACAGGGATTGTGGAGGTGATGTCACCTCAGGGAGGAAAACTTCTGGATGTGCAGCAACGGACATAATGGTAGTGACAAATGTGGAAAAGACTGATACCTTGGAACATGGTCTGTAAACTTTGTATTTAAATACCATGTGAAACAATAATAAAAAGTAGTAGGCTATGGCACTGTCCCTGGGTGTAATTAAGTAAAAAAAAAATTTACTATTATGGTGGAAGCCATTCTGTATTGCAATTTTTGAAGTTGCTGTTGTACAAATGTATTGTAAAACTATTGTAAAAATGTAAAGTTGCTATTGTGAAACTGTATTGTGAAACTCGGCAGTTGCTACTGTGAAACTCGGCAGTTGCTACTGTGAAACTCGGCAGTTGCTACTGTGAAACTCGGCAGTTGCTACTGTGAAACTCGGCAGTTGCTACTGTGAAACTCGGCAGTTGCTACTGTGAAACTCGGCAGTTGCTACTGTGAAACTCGGCAGTTGCTACTGTGAAACTCGGCAGTTGCTACTGTGAAACTCGGCAGTTGCTACTGTGAAACTCGGCAGTTGCTACTGTGAAACTCGGCAGTTGCTACTGTGAAACTCGGCAGTTGCTACTGTGAAACTCGGCAGTTGCTACTGTGAAACTCGGCAGTTGCTACTGTGAAACTCGGCAGTTGCTACTGTGAAACTCGGCAGTTGCTACTGTGAAACTCGGCAGTTGCTACTGTGAAACTCGGCAGTTGCTACTGTGAAACTCGGCAGTTGCTACTGTGAAACTCGGCAGTTGCTACTGTGAAACTCGGCAGTTGCTACTGTGAAACTCGGCAGTTGCTACTGTGAAACTCGGCAGTTGCTACTGTGAAACTCGGCAGTTGCTACTGTGAAACTCGGCAGTTGCTACTGTGAAACTCGGCAGTTGCTACTGTGAAACTCGGCAGTTGCTACTGTGAAACTCGGCAGTTGCTACTGTGAAACTCGGCAGTTGCTACTGTGAAACTCGGCAGTTGCTACTGTGAAACTCGAATCTAAAACAAAAGAGCAGTAGCAGATGGCTCAGGCTCTGGGAGTAAAGAGTTATTAAATGAAGGTAAAAAATTTACTCCCAGGGCAGAAGCCATTTCCTACTGCAACTTTGCAGTATTGCTACACATAACCTTAGATTTTGCAGTACTGTAGCGCTTAAGTTTAGATTTTGCACTACTGCTGCGCTTAACTTGCGAATTGGCACTACTGCTGTGCTTAAACTTAATTTTAAGTTTAAAAGTAAAAATTTTTTAAAAAATGCAGTAGAAATTGGTAGACTCCCAGGGAGCAAAGAGTTAAAAAAAAAAAGAAAACACTTGCTCCTGGGCAGGAAGCCAATTTCTACTGCTGCACCAAACTTACATATTCTTAATTTTTTTTAATAGATTATCTACACCTTCCCCACCCACCTACCACTTCATGAGGTAAAATCTACCCCCAACCACCCACCTCTGGTGTTAATGGGCTCCCCCACCACCTGCCCTGGGATTACCAAGCCCTGCCCCAAGCACCAGGCCCCTAATTAGCAGCCCTACTCCCAGTAGGTAATCCTTCCCCAACCACCACCCCCTAATTAGGAGCCCTGCCCCCACTACCTACTTCATCCCTGAGCCCACCCCCTACTTTGCACACCCCTACACCCCCCCCCATGCAATAATTAGAGTAAGCTGGAACTCTCCCCATACTCATCAATTAGGGTAACAGCTGCCATGTGCCCCATCCCTACAGTTTTAGTTAGCTTAAGGTAGGGTTAGGTACTATGTGGACCTAGAACCCCACCCTAAACTTAATGAGGGGGAACCCCCACATTACACCCCCCAGTGCTCTATTGTTAGGGGACCTCTTAGACATAGAACCCCACCCTAACCCCAATGGGGAACCCCTACTTAGGCCCCCCCAATCTGTAGGGTTGTGGTTAGGGCTCTGCAGGGCTATGGTTAGGGGTCCCTGGGGTCTGGGGTCCCTGCATCTGCAGGCACTGTAGACCTCAGGGACCCCCTAACCCTAGACTGCCCTAACCCTACCCTGGGGATCCCTAACCACAACCCTAAACACCCATAACCCTAGCATTGCAGAAACCCAGACTGCACTACCCCTAGGCCCAGGGAACCTTAGTCCCTGGAAACCCTACTGTTGAGGAACCCTAATTAGGGTTACAACAAGTAGGTGGGGCCTCACCAGAGAGCAGTATGAGCGGTGGGACAGTGCCCTCTGGTGGCTGGATGTGGGTTAGGAGTTAGGGGCTAGGATTAGTCTTAGGGCTGTTAGTGTTTAGGGTTAGGGGGTTGGGTTAAGGTGTCTAGTTAAGCTTAGGGGCTTGGGTTAGGGTGTTGATTTAAAGGTTAGGGTGTCAGGTTTGGGGTCAAGGGTTAAAGGTCACAGGGTCAAGGTCAAATGTCACCAGGGTCATGGGTCAAAGGTCACAGTGCCAAGGGTCAAACTTCATGGCGCTCAGGGGTCAACAGTCACAGGTCAGGGGTCAAAGGTTTAGGATTTGGTTGTCAGGTTAGGGTTTAGGGATAGGGTTAGGGTGTCAGGTTAGGGTTACTGTTTAGGGTTTAGTGTTAGGTTGTTGGGTTAAGGTGTCCAGTTAGGGTTAGGTGCTTAGGGTTATTGTGTCATGTTAGGGTTAGCATGTCTTGTTGGGGTGTTGGATTAGGCTTGGGGTTAGCATGTTAGGGTTAGGGGTTGTTAGGGTTAGCATGTCAGGTTAGGGTGTCATCTTAGGGTTATGATGTTGTGTTAGGGGTTAGGGTGTTGTCTTAGGGTTAGGTTGTCGGGTTAGGCTTAGGGGTTAAGGTTAGGGTTTAGGGTTAGAGGTTAGGGTGTCTGGTTAGGGTTAGGCTGTTGGGTTAGGGCGTTGGGTTAGGGGTTCGGGTGTCGGGTTAGGGTGTCAGTTTTGCGTTAGGGTGTCTAGTTAGGGTTAGGGGGTTAGGGTTACTGTGTCATGTTAGGGTTAGTGTTAGCGTGTCTGGTTGGGGTGTCAGATTAAGCTTGGAGTTAGCGTGTTAGGGTTAGGGGTTAGTGTTAGGCTTAGCGTGTCAGGTTAGGGTGTCATCTTTGGGTTATGATGTCAGGTTTGGGTTAGGGGTGAGGGTGTTGTCTTAGGGTTAGGTTGTTGGGGTAGGGTTAGGGTGTCAGGTTAGGGTTACAGTTAGAGTGTTGGGTTATGAGTTAGGGTGTCGGGCTTAGGGGTTACGGTGTCGGGTTAGGGTGTCGGGTTAGGGTTAGGGCCATTAGGGTTAGGGTGTCGGGTTAGGGTGTCCTGATCCAATATCGGGGAGGGTTGTTAAATGATCCTGAGAGCGAAATGAAGACACAAACGAGGTGAGATGCTGTACAACCTTACAACTTTTATTCCCTACAATAACCAACAGCTGCGATAGAATAGAGTGAGGAAGGAGAAAAAGAGGCAGACCTAAGCAAGCGAACGGAAGAGAGGTAGCAAGACTAGTTAGCACCACCACGAAGCCAGCAACGTCCCGCTGAGTCGGTTCCGATGCCGGTGATGGAGGGTCGGGTTCCTCTGCTGCCAGTCAGGTGTCTCTCCTTGAGAGCCAGGTGTCACAGTCCTTCTGATGTTTTCCATGTTCGGGTCTTCTGTTCTTGAGAGGGGAGCACGCAGTTCTCTTATTGTCCCAGTCCCCACAATTTTTTGGAAAAGTCCACCCATTTCCACAGAGCTTATTACCCTATTGGGCAAGCACAGCTCGGCAGGCGTGGGTGTGGTGGTTTCTTCGGGGATGTCTTGTGCGTACTCCCCTACAACAGCAGGATATTGGGGCAGCAGCACCGTGAGTCAGCAATTTAGCACAGTCCCTCACATTCTCCCCTACAACAGCAGGATATTGAGGCAGCACCAATGTGAGTCAGCAATTCAGCACAGTCCCTCACATCCACCCCGTGGCTCAATATTGCTGTCCTCATGGTGGCATAGAAAGTAAAGGTGTAGAGAGAGAAAGAGGGAAAAAGTGCACGCTACAACGATATAACCAAGTTAACAAATTTCCATAGTACAGCAAAAACAAAAACGAAAGGTTAAAATAAGATGATTTGGCTTTTCGAGGCTTATTCTATGTTACTACAATACTTCTATATTAAGCAATAACATGGACGAACAACAATATCATAACACTTATCTTACTTATAACGTTCCTAAGTAGGTTAAACAACAGCATCTAATAACCAATAACATCTTCTTAGCATATCAGAACAATTAGCTATTATAAGTTTGACTAACTCTACAATATTAAAGCATATCTCAGGGTTTCAAAGAGTCAATAACAGAACATGGCGACCGTTCGCATGGTGAACAGCTACAAGGACAAAAGAGAAGTATTAAAAGAACTATTAAGATAACCATTATTAAAGCAAAGGCTATATAATAAATTGGAATCAATGCAAACACATAGTCATACTCCGTCATTTTGCCGGCAGTATGCTACAAAACGGTCTCAGCTCTAGCGGTCCACGCGGTTTGCCGGCGTTAGAGTCCGCATGGGCGGCGGAAAAGCTGTTCTCTATGCCCCCTTATCCTCAGGTACATGCGCCATTTGGACCTAGAAGCTTTCCTCCCAAATTTGAACAAAGGTAAATGAACAGTAGTCCTACATAACAATGATTAACCACTATTCCACTAAAACACATCTTAAGATAGCAATAGCAATAACAATATCTACTAAAACGTGTCCCTGGTCGGGCCTAGGAAGGTGCTCCTGGTCTTCCAGAACGGGGAGGGGGAGAGGGTGGTTGTCCACACAAACAAGTACTATTACAAGATGGTTTACCCAGACCCTTACAAGACCAATACATGCATACCACAAAGAAAAATATAGCAAAGACCAACAAAATAGCTGCCACAAAGTTCCAAACCCACCCAGTACACTTACAAGCCAAACACATATATATCGAAAAAGACCACAAAACAACTGCCACAAGGTAGAGTATAAGAAGGGTATACATTTTGGCTAATTACGGAGCTAAAAATGGTGGTGTGACTAACCGGAGTGAGAAGGGGCGTTTACGCAGTTCCATGCCCCCAGCCCAGAGCGCATGGGCCTAAAAATTTGATACAGTTGCACGCTTTGATTGGCAAACAACACGAATCTGGTTTACACCATCAGGCGAAGCAGCAGGTACAAATTGCATGTTAGATACAACGTGTTGGATTAATTGAATAAAACAGGGAATAGCACATGGCACAAACATCAAAGCAACAAATGCACATAACAGGTAAAACAGAAGCTGTTTTACCCATGATGCTCCAGGTAACCAAGACCATAGATTGCCGTTCCATCCGTTCCATGTTTGAACGGGGACATGGGCTAGTTTCCTGATATCTGAGGTCAGTTGAAGAACTACTTCACCTACATCGTCTATTTCTAAACAACAATTAGAAACATTTAATTTCCCACATACTCCTCCCTCTTCAGCTAGTAAATAATCCAAACCCATACGGTGTTGAAGGATTGCAGCATGCATCTGTCGAGATTGTTGGGTTAAAAGGTCTATAGCATTAGCAGTTTTATTGGTAATAATTTCTAAAACTGCTTGCAATCGAATTATGCGGTTCAAATTATAAGTCGGTTCTTGTGCCCCTGATATTGGTTCACTGGGATTCCAAGTGGCAGGCCCATAATGCTCAATTATTCTTTCAGGGGGCCACTCATTTTCCCCCACCTTTGTGTTCCTCCTATTTTAACGTCAACATCTCGCTCGCTACGTGCAATCCTTTCGTTTCCCAAATTGTCATATAGTCTCACTCCCAATCCAGGGCCACCCATCTCTGGAAGAAGGAAAAACAGAGGTCAGATAAACCCTATATAACAAATCCCTGACCAATTCGCTGGTAGTTGTTTGTAGGCAGTATGTCCGCAAATCCAATAATGGCCCTTTCTGGCTTTGGCACCGTTAGCAAATGGTCCATCTGAAGTCTTTGGCAATTGGAAATAAGTTGTGTTCTCATTTCCCAAAGGACTGTAAAATTCAGTTGGTCTGTTGCTGTTTGTCTGGCCGGTACAATACCAGGCACCAGTATGGTTCTTCCACTTACAAATTCGATGATAAACATGGCTTCTAGACCATCGGAAAGAGAAGGTTTCATTTTTGTTCGACCAAAACCCTTTGAATGCTTTACTGTGTCCGGTTTCGTCCAGCCAAATCCATATGTAAACGCCTGCCTCTTTATTAACCAATCGATGTGTGAGTGTCCTTTGACACCTGCTTTCTCTGACATTGACCCCTCCCTTCTGGGTGCGATTTAAACAATATCTACCCACAGTAGGAAATTGAATTGGCCATGTTTCGCCATCGTCCCAGGTGGTACTGTCAGTTTCACTGTAATTGCTTACAAGTTGTGCTGGAGTGAGAGACGTGGAGGTCCATGGCCAACTTGACAACCCTAAAGGTCCTCCACAAACCCAACAATGACTCAGATTAAAGGCTTGGCTTACAGCTTTTGCTAACAGGACAAATTCATTGTCCTTAAAGGGATCATATGGGATAAGAGGAGGTGGGGGAATTGGTTTCCCTTCACCCTCATAGATAAATCCCCAACATAACATAATTACGAATAACATCGTGTCTGCTTCTCTTCTTCTGTGGGTACATCTGTGTTGCTTGCTTCTCCCTGAAAGTGAAACAAAAACAAATTTGCTTCTCGGGTTAGAAAGAAGGGACAATCCATCTAGTATGAATCTTATTAATTTTTCCACAGGCATCTTTGGCCTTCCAGGTATATTTGTTAAGGGGTGTGTCCAACACCAGAGGCACGGTGCCCACTGTGGGAAGTTCGACCAGGACAGGTTGTCCTGGGAAATGAGATGGGTTGCTGCGGTGGTCAGGACCATGCGGGGCTGGCATGATTGTTGGAGCTTTTGGGCAGAATGCTGTGATCTTTGGACATCCATTTACTCCCCAGCGACTATTAACACTGGTCACTGCATCCCACACTCTCTCAGTCCATCCTGGCTTGTGCGGTTTGAGAAAGCGTTTTAGCAGACCGTTTGTTCTTTCCACAATTCCATTTGCTTGTGGGTAATACGGAGTATGGAACACCCACGAAATTCCCTCCTGGGCTGCCCATTCCTGGACTACTTTGCCTGTGAAATGTGAGCCGTTATCTGATTGGACTGATTGTGGCTTGGGGAAAATTCCAAACCATTCTTTTAGAGCTTTTATTGTGCTTTCTCCTGTTGCCTTAGCACACGCTTTAGCTTGCACTAGTCCAGATACTATCCCCACACCTACCAGTATGTAGTATTTTCCCTCTGACCTCCGAAAGGGACCGATATAATCAATCTGCCAAGCCTCCCATAGGCCTTTTCCCTCTCTCAAATGCAGGGGGTCACCCTCCAGCGGGTGTCTGTCCAAACGGATGCGGCACTGCTCCCAGGAGGACACGCAAGTTTTACATTCTTCCCTGGTAACTGCCCACCCTCGGGCTTGTGCTTCACAATAGAGGCCTTTAGCTCCTGAATGTTTTCATTTTACATGTAGCCATTCTAACAGGCGTTCCCAGTTTTCCACTATCTGGGTGCTTTGTAGGAGAGCTAGCTGGGCCAGTTCATCCACTTTAGCATTCCATTGGCTCACCGGGGCATCATCTGGTTGGTGAGATGCTACCCATGCTACTGCAAATTTTCCTTGTCTAGCAATGGTGAGAATATCTTGCCATTTTTCTTTTTGCCATACAGGTATCCTCCTATTGACCTCCCACCCGTTTTGTTCCCAGAATGGAAGCCATTCAGTGCAGCCTTTAAACACAGCATAAGAGTCAGTATAGATATAGACAGAAGAAGCAGACTGAGCCTCGTGCTGGAAGACGCTCCACACAGCAATTAGTTCTCCTACTTGTGCACTACCTATTCCCTCGGTAATGATCTGTTCCTTGGTATCTACTTGACATGCCACAGCTCGATATTTCCAGACTTTTCCCTCTCGCTTTGACGAGGCATCCGTGAACCAGACATTTTGCAATTGTCCAGAAAACGGAGGAGATAATTCTATTACAGGGAAAAGCTCGGAGGTGTCTCTATCTCATCTTGTATATTTAACAATTTTGCGGCTCCTTCCGATACAGGAAAGATTTCACAGTAGTGTTCTATTTGTGCATACCACTTTCGCACAGAGGCTCTCTGGGCCACCCCGTCAGGGGGTGGAGTTCCTGCCAAAACTGCTTTGATCACTTTAAATGGACCTCTGAGCGCTATAGATTGTTGCCGGATAGTCCATTCGGCTTCTCTCAAAGCTAAACTAACTACAAATAGACCCTTTTCCCAAGTCGTGTACCTTTTTTCAGCATCTTTAAAGCTACGAGAATAAAACCCAATGGGCCGAACAGGCCCCTCTGGACCCTTTTGCCACAAATGGATTGACAGTCCAGTCTTGGCAAATCCCCACTCAATTTGAACTGGGTCTCTTGGGTGAATGGGACCAAGAGCCTGATAGGCATTCACTTCAAGCACCAACAACTGTAAAGCCTCATCATGGACCTGAGTCCATTCCCACTGAGCTCTCTTTCGCAACAAGTCATACAGGGGTCTAGCAATAATTGAGAAATCAGGAATGTGTTTCCTCCAGAATACGACCAACCCTAGTGCATGCTGTAAGTCTTTCTTTGACTCTGGCATGTGGATCTGATCGAGAGAGGAAAGGGTATCCAGTGGGATACACGTCATGCCTCCCTTCCACCAGATTCCTAAGAATTTTACCTCACTCGAAGGAGTCTGGATCTTCTCAGGTGGAATTGTCAACCCTATACTTTCCAAATGGGTGATGATGGCATTCTGGGTTTCTCTAACTTCTATCTGCCTTCCTTCTATGAGCACATCATCTATATATTGATAGATCTTTACCTCTGCTTTTATGGGAATTGTTTCCAACTCTTGTGCTAGAGCATGGTGAGCCAGCGTGGGGGAGTGCTTGTATCCTTGGGGCAGTCGTGTCAAGGTGTACTGTTGTCCTTCCCAGGTGAAAGCAAAGCGATCCCGGTCCTCAGGTTGTAAAGGGACCATAAAAAAACATATCCTTAACATCGATTGTTGCCATGACAGGGTGGGATTGTTCCTGAATGGCAGCAATCAATTCAGCAATGTTTGGTACAGCAGCTGTTAGTGGACCTGTGTTGGCATTGAGCCTCCTGTAATCTACTGTCAATCTCCATTTACCGTTTGGTTTTCGGACTGGCCATACTGGGGAGTTGAAGGGGGAGTGAGTAGGAACTAAAACCCATTGTTTCTTTCAATCCTCCAAAACTGGTGCGATTCCTTCCCTTGCTCCTAGAGGCACTGGGTAGGGTTTAACATTTGTCAATTTGGAAGGGGGAAGGGTAGGTGCTGCTTGCAATAGACGCACCTCCATGCTAGACATTTTGGCTAACTGTCTAATCTGAGGGACACCAAAAGACCATGAGTTTCCCTGGGTGTCACGCCACTGTCTACCCTTCAAACCATCTATACCTAAAAGGTTCATCTGGAAAGAACCTACAGCCACCATGGTATTAAGAGGATTTTCCTCCCCTGGCAACCATAGTGTTGCCGGAGTCATGGGCACTGATTGTGTTTTTCCAAAGGCATTTAAGACAATCAGATTTTTAGATGGGGCCGAAATCCCACATCGTTCCGCCTCAGTCCGCCTTAGTGCGGTAATTTGTGCCCCAGTATCAATTAAAAAGGTCACTGGTCTTTTCTTTGGTCCTACAAAGATAGTAATCAGTAAATCTCCTTTTGCATTGCAGGTGAGTTGTTTAACAAACATCCACCCTCCGCCTCCCCCCTCACCTTCAGGGGGCGGAGGATCTAGTTTCCCGCCACCTTCTCCTCCTTAGTTGGCTCATCCTCAAGGTTTATCGAGG